>NC_056734.1:91631547-91871547 GCF_019279795.1 Protopterus annectens
GACAAAGATGACAGCAGCGAATTATGGCAAGCTGCCAAAAAAACAGTTGACCAAGTTATTTGAAGCCAAAGGACTGGTGCATGCCAACCAGACTAAAGAGGAGATGATTCCAGCCTTAATCATAGCAGTGGCATGGACTAGCAACTAGGAAGAATACCAGTCTGGTGATGGGAATGCGCAGCCGTCAGAAACAGGACAGCTCACTTTTTCCTCAGAGGGGTTAAAAACCCATATGGAGTTAAAGAGACTTGAACTGGAGGCCAAACATTGAAAATTAGAATCATCAGAAAGACTGCAGCTTTTGGAGGAAGAAGAAAATGAGAAACAGTGCCAAAATGAGAGGAAATGCTGACTCTTCGTCAGGGTCATGGAGGTAATGGGGAAGGGAATAAGTGAACCCCAGAAGAAATAAAGTTCAGTAAATTGCTTCTACTGTTTACAGAGGGTGATCATTTTGATAGTTTTATTCATATATTTGAAAGAGTATGTAAAAAGTAAAATGTTGACCAAGGGCACTGGGTACAGTTCCTGACCCCCTTACACCATGGTAAAGCTGTAACTGCTGTTTCTAAAGTGTCTGATTCTGATTGTTTAAACTATTATAAATCAAACAATGTTCACTGGAATGTTTTAAGTTAACACCTGAAGCTTACAGAAAAAAAGGTTTGTAAGCATAGATGCAAGGCGGATGAAAGTGTGTGTGATTATATTGCTGAGTTAAGCACTTATTTTCATAGCTGGGTGAGTCAGAGTGTGCATGTCAGCTACTTGGAACAGGGATACAGAGCACTGGTTTCACAGAGAAGGTGGTGGAGGACTTGACTTGGAACACTTGGCTGAGGACTCAACTCTACAGCTGTGCCAGTGGAGAGTCTTACTGGGGGCCTAGAGAGACAGAGGGGAACCCAGCTCCTGAACTGAGTGTGTTCCCTGTGTGCTCTTAAGGGAAATTGTGCTTGGTGCAGAGAGCTGCATCTGAAATTACTGTGTGTATCTATTTTCATTCTAAGCGAACGTCTCTCATCAGTGTCAGTGTTGAGGATTCAGGCTCCTTGGTTACTGGCCCACAGGAGGGACATCGCAACATGTAATGGGGTTATGTTCACTAAACAAAGCAGAGACTCACAAGTTTCTTTACTCTTTCATTCCTTTATACTTCAATACTTGCTTTATCCTATTGAGGGCTGTAGGCAAACAATAGTCTATCTTGGAAAACAATGTATATAAGGCAGAGAACCACATGGATGGGACAGCACACAGACATTCACACACACACACACACACACACACACACACACACATACAGCTAAGACCCCTACTCCTACTCAAGATGAATGGCTGAGCAGTGTAAGAGATTATTTTCCATCTCCTTTTCTGTTTCTTAATACTAGAGGTAACTAAAATGCTGAAAAAGACGGACAGCAGAATAGCCAATGGTTATAAGCAGTAGGTACTAACACTTAGGCAGTTACCCCAATATTGTGATGACGACTCTAACTGAAAACAAGTATGAGAAAATTGCACAACTCTGTCACTTAACATCAATGCATGATAAAGGCACATTTGTGCCCCACTGACAAATGTTCTGTCAGTATAAGGGCCACAATAACGTGTCAGCAGCTCCAGCTAGGATTTTCTTTGGGTTGGTGTGGCCCTGGTGAACCCCGTACCTCTGCTACTGGAAAATGTAAGCTTCCCTCAGTCCTCCTTTTTCCTCTGATGAGTGTTCCAGATCCATGCCACTAACTTAACTCAGATCGCTGATGGCATGGCTGACTGAGCCAGCTATACAACATTAATAATGCCATGCTCTGAAAATATAGTCCCAATGGTACATTGCTCTTCTTCTTTACAAAGCATCATTCACTATTGTGAGAGTAGGGAACAGGTGGAGGAGACCCTGGAGTGATGCAGATATGGTCTAGAGAGAAGAGGAATGAAGGTCAGCAGGACTAAGACAGAATATATGTGTGTGAATGAGAGGGAGGATAGAGGAATGGTGAGGATGCAAGGAGTAGAGGTGGCGAAGGTGGATGAGTTTAAATACTTGGGATCATTAGTTCAGAGTAATGGTGAGTGTAGAAGAGAGGTGAAGAAGAGAGTACAGGCAGGATGGAGTGGGTGGAGAAGAGTGTCAGGAATGATTTGTGACAGACGAGTACCAGTAAGAGTGAAAGGGAAGGTCTACAAGAGGGTAGTGAGACCAGTTATGTTATATGGCTTGGAGACAGTGGCACTGACAAAAAGGCAGGAGTTAGAGCTGGATGTGGCAGAGTTAAAGATGTTAAGATTTGCACTGGGTGTGACGAGGGTGGACAGGATTAGGAATAAGTATATTAGAGGGTCAGCCCAGGTTGGAAGGTTTGGAGACAAAGCCAGAGAGGCAAGACTACATTGGTTTGGACATGTGCTGAGGAGGGATGCTGAGTATATTGGGAAAAAGATGCTAAGGATGAAGCTACCAGGTAACAGGAAAAGAGGAAGGCCTAAGATAAGGTTTATGGATGGGGTAAGAGGGGACATGCAGGTGGTTGGTGTGACAGAGCAAGATGCAGAGGACAGGAAGAAATGGAAACAGGTGATCTGCTGTGGTGACCCCTAACGGGAACAGCTGAAAGAAGATGATGATGATTCACTATTAAATACCAAAGACAGCTTCAAACTAATTAACACTTGAGGTGAAGCAAAACATGGTTTATGCATGTTTAAAGTCTTAGCATTCCCCCAATATAAAACATTTCATACAATCGTACTGTACTGGCAATACAGTAGCTGATTATCACTTGAAACAGACTATATTTTATCTGACTACAGAAGGTTACCTTCACCTTATATCATTATTGTCAAATGTATGGAGTGCATCCAAATCTGAAAAGGGAAATGTTTTAAAATGCAGAAGATACTGCAAATATTCAGTTGTGTTCAAAATTCTTGATGTATTCTGTTAGTAAACAATAACCAGTTCATCCAATTTGACATCTTATGCCCCTTGGTGTAGCCAGGTATATGCTATGCCCACTATAATTTTGTGCCACAAGATGTGTTAGAATTTAAATTTAAAACAAAGTATGGTATAATTATCATGGTTCATATTTTTCAGAATGCCAGGATGGGGCCAAATGCATTTTTATATAAGCCTGACATTTTTTTCATGCCTTTTGTAGTATTGAAAAGGTATGCTCTCCAGAAACTTGCACCGTCTAGTTTTAAAAGTTGCTGTGTAGTTCCAGAACTTCTCACTATGCCCTGCTCATTCCTTAGCTTAGTTACTATATTTCTGAGCATAATGCAAAGCAAAACCACCGCTCACTGATTTCATTCAGATAATACTGATACCTCCAAATATCATTGCAAGAAACAGCAAAATGAAACTCACACTCCAATGTTGGGAGATATTTTTAGAAAGTTATTTGCTGCCAGCTTCCAAATATTTTATGTTATTGCATATCCATTCACATTTAGAAAAGGTCATCGGATAACATTATGAACAGATCAACTGTATACAGAAAAAAATGCACACAGTATGGAATTCTGCAATGTGGTTTGTGTGTCTGTGCACACACACACACACACACACACATATATATATATATATATATATATATATATATATATATATACACATGCGTGTGTGTGTGTGCTTGTGTGCATTTGTGTTACTGTTGTTGTTCAACATCTGTGACCATGGTAGTAAAGTACCAGATGTCTTTGCTTTAATAGCATGAGTCAGTAATGAAACCAAATGATTTACATCACTGTTAAGAACTGCAATTTGTACTAAATGTGTTAATAAATGCTGCATATTATTCCTTGATAAGTATCTGGGTATGGATACATCACAGCCAGTCACTGCATAGAATATTCTTGCCACATTTTATAAATAGAAGGCAGATAATAAAAGTTAAGAGGTAATTGAAGCATATTAGGCTTTCAGAATGTATACTTAGGTGGTGATCTCTTTCAGAAGAAAATTGATGAACAGAACATAATAGAATTAATGCTCATTATTTGAAACAGTAGAATAAATAAAGGAACTAGAAACATAATTTAAAATGTTGAATTCACCTGCTGTGGTCAGGAAGTCCTTTGGTTAAGTCACTTAATTTTTATCAGACATTTTAAATATATCTGCCCAAAAAATAATTCCCTTTATAATGCATTAAAAAGACCTACACACAATTTGAATGTGGCCTTCTGCTTCTTCTTAATTAAACATTTAATCTAGAGAGATAGTAAATATTACCACAAAAGTGATTTAACAAATTAAAATGTTTGGCTAAGAATCTTGCCTAAAAATATTTTAGTATAGTCACTCCCATGAGGACTGTTAAGGGGTGATCTATGTCTAAAAAATGGTTGCTCCAGCTTTTTTCAGTCACTATTTCTAAATCCTAATTTGCACATTTTAAATATGTATTGTCTCTGCCTTTTCATTTGCCAGTATTACTTAAGCAGATCTGTTTTATACTTAGTACTGTATTTTCATTGTTGCACATTGCAATACTTCCACTGTGTACACAGTGAAATGTTTCTAAAGCTTACACTGAATTCAGCTTATATTTGCAGTGAAATTCAACTGCTCAGCTTGTACATTAAAAAAATGCCTGTTAGTTTGCAGATAATGCATTTCTAAAAGTTGTGATATATGTTTATCTAAACTACTGTTTTTTCAAGCTACCAGCATCATGTAAACTATTATTTATTTATATTATAACTGTTTGGTCTATGCTCTAGAATTTTTACTAATATATCTGTATTCTCTTTAAATCCATTTCACTTGATCCTGGGTTGCATCTTAAAAGGTTTCCTGGACCTGTGCGCTCATCCAGTTAGTAAATCAATAAATAATCAAAATGCCTGGGAATCTGCTTCTAAAATTTGAAATTACCATAAATAATAAGGTCTGCCTTCGTGTCCTGTCTTCACAATGTATCAGTGCTGACCCGCTGACTAATCACTATGTCCATCTGTTCCATTAGAGTGCTGCAATAATGAGGCCAATGGATACTACCTTTTGCAGGGGGTTATACGCCTTCTATATGTGAGACTTCAGGCCCTTGTAACTGCACAACCCAGATCTCTAAATATGCTACCTCTGAGGAAAATGCATGTAATGTTCTTTGTAAAATCACTGCTGCAGCTTTCCTTAATTGCTGGGACTTGTCCTGCCAAGGATAATGTATATTCGGCCAGTCTAAAACGTTCAGGCACTTTCCTTGTCTGTCATACAGCCACCTTTAGCATGAGCAATGTGTCAGTATAAGAGGGATGTACAGACATGCCAAAACCTATAACTTTCTTGCCACTGGTCAGCATATGCAGACTTTCATTAGTGTCGAGTCTAGTTCTCCATATGGTCAGCTTCAGCAAAAAGATTTAATAAGTATCCCATTAGGGATCCTTCCTCTTTCTGCATTACTTTTTGTGTGAACATTTCATGTGTCTGTTAGGGAAGGAAAGTGTTATTGTCATACCACTCAACCCTTTATCTCAAAAATTCTGGACAAAGCCAAAAGTAATAGAGGTACAAAGGCCCAAAAATAGGGACATATTTTAAATATTGCTCTTACAAATTTAGAAAGTTGCTGGAATAACAGATTTTGAATTAACATGCATTTTCTAAAGGATATAAGGTCAACACGTCAAATGTCTGTCATTTTTAAGATATCAGACTTTAGTGGTTTGCCAAAAAATACACACCCATTTTAAGAGGAATAGACTAAAAATCTAAGGTAAAAATCTGGGCATTCAGTGACTATCTGGACAGTTGAAAGATATGGTGACTGTCGATGTTCGATAAAATACAAGGACGCCCACACAAGTTGTTTTACTGAGTGGCTGAACATGATATTAAACATTGTTGTATCTGTCATGTGTTTGTCCTTAACACTATAAGAAATAGGCTTAATTCATTTCAGACTTACTTACCAAATGTCTTCAGGGCTTAGTACGAGCAGCTATAACACCATCCTCATCTTCCTCAGTCATCACCCTCAGGTAAAATAGAAAAGAAAATCTTTGGTGATTGATAGCAACAGAATGTCCTGTTTCTTTTTTGAGTCTGTGACTGATGATTCTGCCAAACCACATTCACAGCCCCTTGACCATCCTTCCATTTCTCCTGGGACATCTAACAAGTCCACTTTGGAGGCCATTATGACTTAAGATATTTACACATCCAATAATTCTGAACATTCAACTGAAACAACCAGGGAGGGAGAACCTAGAGTAATCTCAACTGAGGGTGAAAGAGGTAAACAACTTTCAGTCATGGAAAATGTTCATGGTTTGCTCACAGAGGCCAGGCCTATGACTTCCACTCTAAAGACAATATGTCTTGACACTCTATTAAACAATCTCAGAAAACTAAACACATTTCTCCATCTTCTTTCTCTTCCAATCAGAAAGTAATTTGTGCCTGCCCCCTCTTTGTACTCTTCCATTCCTTTAAAGAGGAAAAGAATTCCATCTTCTTTGGAAGAAGACGAATTCACAGATTCTGACCAAGAGGGATAGATTATACTTCTCAAATTCCTTCTTCCACTGGATATGAATCTGAGTCTGATGACACTTTGTTCTCTAAATCCCCTACTGAGTACATTTCCTTTGCGGGCACCATTGCTAAAATGAAAGACTTTTTTTAAGTGGGAGGGGAAAGAGGTTTCTGACTCTGAGAAAAGATACTATGAGCTCTTTAATATGAATACCCCTAAACCTGTTATTGTACCTCCAGCTCTGGTGACTCTGGAAGGCTCCTTTTAAACTGCTTAACTGTCTCTGGATTCCCAACCTCATGTCCTTAAAAAGCCAGACATGTTTTACATAGAGCATGATACTCATATTTTTACAAAAATCCCTCTGCTGACCTTGCTCTCATGTCTTTTGATTCTGACAAGGGTACTAGAACCTTTGACTTTTCTATTCCATTTCCCAATGATAAGCACAGTGGAGTTTTTGATAGGTATGACAAAAAGGGATATATCTCTGCTAGTTTAGCTATTAATCATCAAACCCACATGTCTAAGTCACTTTTATTTATTCTGAGTAATATGGAACAAACTTTGGTAAATCTTCCTAATTCTCATATGCAGTCTAATCTTACAGATACGATTAATTCTGCCTCTCAGGTAGCTAAGCACCTGATTTCATATGTGAATGTGATGCTGCTGATGCTGCCTCTAGAATACATGCAACTGGTACTGTTATAAGAAGGCATACTTGGTTAAGATTACAGTCCTTGCCTGAGGGTGTAAAAGCTCAACTGTTAAATGCCCCTTTAGACAAGGACCTGCTCTTCGGCACTGCTTCTGCTGAAGGTTTCAGAAAACTACAAGAAACAGGAAAATGCATTCAGGGAGGTAGACAGCTTTTCTCATCTCCAGTTCCTAAAATTCATGGGAATTATCCATCAAATCCAGGACCTTTTTTCATATGCCTTACAAATCTATGCAATAGAAATTTGGAAAAGTGCAGTTTAAAAAAAAAAAGGCAATGGAACTGCAAAAGAAAAACTAATTTATCACAGGGATCCAAAACTCAAAGGAAAAACGTCTGACTATCCTTGGTAGATATTTCCTTCCCTCCCTCCCTCTCTACCATGACCTTCCTCAGAAAATTTCATGGAACCTTTTTCTTTACATTCCTACATGGCAAACTTTTACAAAGACTCTTGGGTACTACATGTTATGCAATACAGTTACAAACTCTAGTGGGCATCCCTTCCCACTCCATCAGGAATCCCTCAGGCTCCAAAAGACCATCATCGTATGCCTCCAATCATTTTAGAGTTACAGATTTGGGGAGGGAGGGGGTCACAGAGCCAGTGCCTCAAATCAATAGGGAAAAGGATTTTACTCAAGATTCAAGTGACCCTTTCTGAATCTATCCAGACTAAATGCTTTATAATCTCTTCCCTCTTCCTTCCCCACAAGTCATTTTGGTCACACTGGACCTAAAGGATGCTTATTTGCATATTCATATTCATTTGAACTACAGCTCAATTTTAAGATTATTTGTTTTGGGATTTCATTATCACTTTACTCCTCTTACCAAATACCTTGCTCCAGTGATAGCTTACTGCAGACTTCAAGGCATACACATCTTATTTATCTGGACAATTGTTTGATCTCTTTAACTGCTTTGTGGTTCACAACTAATCATTTTTGTTACTTGGGATTCACCTTGAAACTAAAAATCCAGCCATCCTCCCATCTCCCATGGATTTTTTTCTGAGATGTTGTGATGCCTCAACACTGGCCCAGTAATCAAGGAGCCTCAATCCTCATCACTGGCAACAGCTAGGGGATATACACATTGGAAGGATGAAAAGTACACACACAATAAAGTGCAATTTCCCCTAAGAGCACACAGTGACCACAGCCAGCCTGGGGCTGGTTTCTCCTTCTTTTTCCATATCCCCAGTAAGACGCACCACTGGCACAGCTATAGAGTTGAGATCTCAGCTGAATGACCAAGCCAAGACCTCCAGCACCCTCTTGGTCCAACCAGTGCTTTGTGCCCCTGCCCAAGTAGGTGACACACACACACTTAGAGGTTTGATTTACACACACACATACACACACACATACACACACACATGGGAAAGGGTGGCACAGATTTACTAGCTATGCTCCCTTCTGCCCAGACTATAAGGTAGTTTTGCCTGCCACCAGTTACTCCTTATCAGCTACTTTAAAACCCTTAACAAAGGCTGTCCAATCCTACTGTATAATGTTACTATTAATCCAAATGATAGTTTGACCAACAGAAAGGCTATTAGGAGTGGCCCACACAGTGCCACCAAATAGATATGCAAGTACTCTAAGAGCTTAAAATATGTCTCACAAATATCAGCCACAAGAAAAAGGTTTAATTATATTTAATAATAAATAAAAGAACAAGAAAATACTCAGTAAATCATCACAGTAAATTCAGAGTTCAAAATCAAAGGAAATATTTAAAACAACATTGCAGGACAGTCTCAAATAAATACAGAAAACATCTAAACTAATCTTTACTATATTTCTAACTATATCTAAAAGAATTACTATACCCTAGAAACTTACTTACAGATTAAGACAAGACAGATGTGATGGGTGGGTTTTCACAGTTGATTTGGCCAGGTCAAAGAGAAAATACAAAATGCACAGTCTCTCTCTCTCTCTCTCTCTCTCTGAGAGTTTGTAAATTAATATTTCAAATATTGCTGCTGGGATACTTGCAGCATGACATCACTTTTTGTCATCTGACTTCAGTTCCCAGGCTCAAAAACAGCCATTGATGTAGCATTTAGCATCTACCTGTGAAAATACATAAACAAAGGCTTTTCCTCAGATGTTTACAGATCCTGGAAGTCTTAAAACAATAAAACACCAATGAAACACAATTTAAATAGTGCAAAGTAACAAAAATATAATAAAAAATCGAGGTCCAACCACTGCAGATAGGTTCCACAAATTTAATAAAAATGTATTTTTATTTCTAAAACAATAAAATACTTCTACATCTCAAGCCTAGTAATTATCTCTCTTTCAAGGCAACACAGAGAGCCCCCTAGAATAGACACCCTGTCTCCTGTTGACTGAAACTGAAAGATAACATTCTTTTGTTTATGGCCCACCTATAAAGTAACTTAACCTCAACCAGTCTTCTGAAGTTTTGCAAGTTAATCTCCTGTGTTTCATTCTCTTCTGTCAAAATATATCTATCTAAACTGTTACAATAGTGCACAAAAAATATCTGTTCAGCACATGTCTATACAATGTGACATACAGTTCTAATACATTTATAACACAGGCATATAAATCATGTTGATATTCACAAATGACACACAACTACAAAATTCCAGATAGCTGGGCTGGCAGTATCGCATTTTGTTACATTTCTATATAAATCATATTAATATTCACAAATGATATATAATTATTTACAAAATTCCAGATAGCTAAGCTGACATTTCCTTTTTTGACAGATGTCTTCTAGACTACTACCCTATGACTGCTTTTTTTCCAGCAGAAAAGATACATATCTATCAGCAGTACTCCCTCAGTTTTTTCTAACAATAAATGTCCACTGCAAAAGAAATTCAAGGCCTCATACATCTTGATGGTTCCTTTTGCCAAACTTCACATGAAAGATCTAGTGGTTCCTCAAGTCTGTTATGGCACTTTAATCTCCCCTACATATTTTCCAAATCCCAGTCCTCAGTTTTGTGAAGAAATAACCCTTTTGGATGACCAAAAGAGTCCTACCCAACATAGGAGATCTGTTCTCTCTTCTCAACCTGTCTCAGATAGTGGCTACAAATGCTTCAGACTTTCTTTGATATGCAGTTTGTTGGAGGGGAGGTGTCAAGGTACAAGGAACTATGAGAACCTCAACACAGACACAAACATATCAACCTGAAAGAAATGGTGGCTTTTATAAATAACCTGAAAGCTCTGAATCAACATTGGTCTCCAGGCACCCTTTTAGCAGTGGCAGACAACACTATTGTGATACAGTACATAAACTAGCAGGGTGGAACAGGGCCCTACCCCCTATGCAGACAGGCTATGATTGCCAGGGACTTAGCAACTTGTTCCTTGAGGCAAATCGCAGTCCCTCAAAGTAGAATATAGTGACAGACACCTTGAGTAGATCCAAGATAAACCCTCACTAGTAGATGCTACACTTGGAGGTCTTCTTACACCTAGTCCACTAGTGGTTAATCCACAGATAGATCTGTTTGCCTCCAATCTCAGCAGGCAACTGAAACAATTCTGCTACAAGACAACCCGCAAAAAGGCCTGGAAGACAGATTCCTTTTCAATTCCCTGGACATGGTTGTTTCTTTATGCCTTACTTGTTTCCTCTCATTTACAAAGTTCTTCAAAAGATCATGAAGGATTTAAAAAGTTGTTATTGATGACTCCCTTTTGGCACAAATGACACTAATTCCCTATTCACAAGCAACTTGCTAAGGACAATCACCAAAAACTTCCTCACAGCATGGACTTGCTCACACTAGACAAGGAATCAATGATTATTCAAAAATCCAAAATCTGAATACAACTATCTGGATGATAGGTTTTTGATTCCTTTTAGTTACCTTTTTTTTTTCCTGACAACATGCATCATGTATTGAAGGAGGTGAGAAAACCTGCTACTAGTAAATCTTGTTCATCCAAATGGAGATGATTTTCTCTTTGGTGCCAAAATTTATGACAGGACCCATCTTAAGTGGGGTCATCCCTTGTTCTCCAATACCTGTGTAAATTGTTCAATTCTGGTCAGCTTAATTTACAGTAAAGGTACACTTCTCAACAATATCAGCCTATCTGCCACTGGATTTCTCATTATCTTCTATTTTTCAAATTAAGCAATTTTTAAAGGGTGGGGGTTGCATATTTCACTACCAAGAAAGAATGTGGCTCCAACTTAAAATTTGAATTTTGTTTTGGAAATGTTAACTGAAACTCCAGCTGAACCTGCAGTCAACTCTTCTCTAAAATGTCTAATTTGGAAGAGTGTCTTTCTGACAGCTTTAACTTCTGGTACACAGGTATTTGAATTACAGGCCCTTTTGTCTATTCAACCTTTCTTGGTCTTTTGTAAGGACAGGGTGAGTCTTAGAACCAACCCTTCCTTTATGCTTAACATAGTTTCTACGTTTAGTCTTCACACTATTCAGTTCTCTGCCTTTTTCCTAACCAAAAAAAAGGAGAATAAAATTTCCAGTGCCTGGATGTGTAGTGACAACTGAGATAATATTTAGACAAAATTAAAGAGATTAGGAAAACTAATCAACTATTTTGTATCGTATGAGGGTAAGAAAAAGGGTCAGCCAGTTTCCAAACACACTATATCCAGCCGATTTTCCCTTCCCATACAATTCTGCTTTTCTAATTATGGTAAAAATCCATTTAAGAATGTTATGGCAAATTCTACTATGGTGGTTGCCACATCTGGAGCTTTTTAGAAAGATGTGGACTTTAGATCCAACTTGAAAGCAGGTACTTCATCCTTTGTTCAAACATTTACCAAAACTTACAAAGTGGATGTTTTTTTCCAAAGCCATGAGATGTTTCACAAAGGTTATTCTACAGGGCATTCTGGACTGTGGTTCAGCTCAATCTACCTTCTCTTCTTGAGTTTTGGCAATCATGCCATCCATAATGAATACTGCAACAGTGATCTTAGCAAGAAAATAGTGCAGTTGTGTAGCTAACTCACCTTAACAGTAGATGTTCGAATAGATAAACATTGCATACAAATACCTTCCTTTCATTGTCCTGAATAATCTCTCCCCTGACTGGGGCAGGGAATCCATTCTTATTTTCTGTCTGACAAGACTTGACCTGGAGCCATACAATTCAGCCTTTAATTCTGGGGACAAGAAAGCTCTGAGTTTTGGCATATCTGTATATCCTTCTTATACTAGCATGTTTGGTCATGATGAGGCAGATGTACAGCACACAAGGAAGGTGCCTGAGCTTTTTAGACTGGCTGGACATATGGGTCCCTTGGCAGAATATGTCCTTTCTGCAAGGACTATTGCAACAGTGATCTGTTCAAACATCTAATGCTAAGATAAGTTACCTACCCAACTGTACTTTCCCTTCTCTCCAATTTGGTGTAGCCTTGGAGGTAGTATATTTAAACAACAAGAGTGTTGGGGGCATAGATCCAACACCCTTGGGGAATTTACTCCCAAATGAAAAAGGGGTGCCAGTATAGTCAGCTTCAGAAAGTTATAGCACACCCAAACAAAAAATGAGTAACAGTATAGTCAGCTTCAGAGAATTAAAGTATAACAAAAAAGGAGTAACAATGTAGTCTGCTTCAGAAAGTTATAGTACGCCCAAATGAAAAAGGGGTAACAGTGAAGTCTGTTTCAGAAAGTTATAGCATGCCCAAATGAAAAAGGGGCGCCAGTATAGTCAGCTTCAGAAAATTAAAGTATAACAAAAAAGGGAGTAACAATGTAGTCTGCTTCAGAAAGTTTTAGCACATTCAAATGAAAAAGGGGTAACAGTGAAGTCTGTTTCAGAAAGTTCTAGTACACCCAAACAAAAATAGGTAATAGTCTAGGGTGTTTCAGAAAGTTATAGTACACCCAAATAAAAAAGGGTTAACAGTGTACTCTGATTCAGAAAGTTATAGTGCACCCAACAAAATAGGGGTAACAGTGCAGTCTGCTTCAGAAAGTTGCAGTACACCCAAACAAAAAAGGGGTAACAGTGAACTCTGATTCAGAAAGTTATAGTGCACAAAAACAAAAAAGGGGTAACAGTGCAGTCTGCTTCAAAAAGTTATAGTTCACCCACACAAAAAGGAGTAACAGTGCAGTCTGCTTCAAAAGGTGACAGTACACCTAAATAAAAAATAGGTAACAGTGTAGTGTATTTCAGAAAGTTTTAGTACGCCCAAACAAAAAATGGTAACAGTGTTGTTTGCTTCAGAAAGTTGTGGTACGCCCAAACAAAAAAGGGGTAACAGTATATTCTAATTCAGAAAGCTATAGTGCACCCAAGCAAAAATGGGGTAATAGGAAAGTCTGTTTCAGAAAGTTATAGTACACCTGAAAATGTTATCTTAATTTGCATGCTCTGCTCCTATGCTGTGCTGGATCCAAAGTCTTCTTAAGACACACAGTCAGTTTACTGCTGAATCAGAGACATAGAGCTTTGCATGACTCCATCTGTAGTCTGTTTAAAGCACCAAGCCTTTCAAATTGCACACTGATAAAGAAATATATTTTGCAGCTATAAGCACAGTTACAAATAACTTATTTTATAACAAATGACACGTACTCTTTCTGTCAGATTGTAGCATATATTTACAAAGTTTTCCTTCATTACAGATATGAATGATGACTTCTACAAAATACCTCTCTGTCCCTCTCTCACATAACTGAATTACTACAATTGTTATATAGAGTGCTAGTCATGCACATAGATTGTTATTTCCTCTTGGTATGTTTTTCTGGCCTTCTGAGGGAAGTCACATAATGTCTGTTTTTAGACTTTTCTATTGTCCTTTTGTGATTTACTTGTAAGCACTTTTGCTGATGTGAGGATGCCATTAACAGAAATCTGAAAGGAAACATCTGTACAATCTGTTCCTACCAGAAAAACATCACATATTGCTGAATTTATTAAAAAGGATGTCTATTAATAGATATTTGTTCTGCAAACATGAGAAAATCATGTAATCCTTGCTTTCCAATATTGCTTTCTTAGGCTTTTCTGATGCTGTGAAGAGAAGCCTGTCTGTTATACATATAGTATGAATGCACATTTTACATTGCTAAACTCTATACATATATTCAAGCAAACTTTTTATTCTATGCTTTATCTTTCAGCTTATTTACAACATAATTAATTTCAGCCTTATATTCATAATATCTAACAACACCCAAACAAAAAAAAGGGATATGTTTGTAACCCTTTGTCTTCCATATCTCTAGAATAAGCTACTGTTAAATATCCCAGATTGAGCTGAGACAAATTAAAAAAAAAATAAGTTGGATAAATATGTAAGACTGAAATATAAGCCAGATATAATAATTAGAAAGCTTCTCAATTGGGGCATGTCTGTAAGTCTGATTATTCACTGTGAACCTGTTAACTCAAATTCAGTATAAATCCCGAAGACAAATGTGATGTGAAATCTCAAAAGTAAAAGGATAATATAAGCCTTCATTTATGACTCAAACCAAGACCTCCAACATAACACATTGGCATCACTGTCACTCGACCAACAATAGCCTCTGGGCAGATAGGTCAAGTCACACAGATTCTTGTTTGGATAACATCAGCACATTTAACATGATAAAATTAAAAATCAAACCAAAATGCTTAAATTATATATCTTGGAGGAATCTATAAATGTGTGTGTGGGTGGGCATGCATGTGGGGGATCACTAAAATATTAGAGAAGCAGCAAATGCAGACCACTGTGAAACCAAGTGACTATTATTATTCAGATTGGTGAATTCTTTGCATTTCATTCAGTGCTCTTACTCCAACTTTACACAACGTATAATGGGTATTACAGTGAGCCTCAACACAAACACGACTGTATGCACACTTCCACTCTTGCTACACTAAGACAGTGCTTTAAAGAAATATGAAATTCTTAGAAACATCTGCTGTTGGAAGAATAATGAATGTAGTACACCAGCAAAATCTTGTATACAAACCTTCAGTGAAGCCTGCAGCAATGGCAGTCACCACCATATTCTGCCAATACTTTGAGCACCCTGACCCAAAACCCTACAATGGACACAAACTGAAGACATATCCAAATATCTCCCAGTCTGTGCCAGTGGGGATATTTTTTTGTCTCATTTGCATACAAAAGCAATGAACATTATCCTCTTAAAGCCTTGCAGCTAGCACAGCTCAATTCCCACCCAATGCATATAATTACTTATCAAAGTTCCTGGAAGAAACCTCTTAAATGTCCCATTGTTTCAGTGCTGATCTGTTCTCTGGCCACTCACATTTATTACCAATGATTAGTACACCCTTACAGCCTGGTAAGCAGCCAAGATCTTAGTTCTACCCTTATGTGAGTGTTACCTGGTGTGCAAATAACTATTTTCTTATTATGAATAAAACACAGGTGACAAAACACAAACCCCAATAATATTAGTAATTCTCCCAGTAAGCATCCAAGCTGCACATTTTTTTTTCTTTTTTCCACACTGTCATTTTTCAAATGCCTTTTTCAGCCAATGAGAAATAAATTATGTCCTTCTTTGTCTAGGCACAATGGGATATTTAAGCACTGTATCTTACTTCAGCAACTTAATAACTCCTGATGAAGGACTCCTGCCAGTTTGAAAGCTCAAGTAATCACAAAAATCTGTGTTGGTCCAATAAAAAGCACTATATCATGTCTGTGCTTTCTGCAAGTGAAACAACACAATATTTCTTATTTTTTTTCTGTCTTAATGGTCTATAGTATCCTATCCTGCCCATGACTGAAGAACCTGTAGCCCATCCCTGTACTTGGCCTGTCAGTGAGTAGTATTCTCTGCTCCCCTCCTGCCCTCAAGCAGTCAATGCCCCCTGCAAACTACCAACCCAGCCACACTATCAGTCATGAGATGCCCTTACTACCAATCACAGAAACCCCTACCCCATGTACATTTTCAGTTGTGTCTCAAATCAATACTTTCCTACACATAAACTGTGATCAAAAGTGCCAGTTGCCCAGCATTCCCCCAAACAGGCAATCAGTGATCAAAGCAGCTCCTACACTATCACCCATCTCAGCAGAGAGCAGAATATATTAGAAAGTAAAGTCATGAAAAGTTTGAGTCGATCCTTACCCTGACCCACAGCACACTACCTCTTCATCCAGCCATACCAAACACCAGCACTATACTGAGTCATGCAAGACCCTTTTTGCGTCACTGTACATTGTATGCTGGCTGGGTTCAAACTACCAAAGTAACTATATTCTACTGGACTGCCCTTGACTGGAATTGTCCCAGTCATGTTCCACATCCAGTCTCACCACTCTCTACCAGGCTGTTGCAGTACTGAGCATTTGCACTACATGAATCCCATTGTAAATCTTCATCACGTGGAAAAAGATGGGTCTCCTATGAAAAATCTGATACAAAACATGTAAACAGCAAATTGAATGAGACATAGTTATTCATAGGATCATAGGATCATAGGAGGTTACTAGGCTAATGATCCTGGGGCCCTTACAAGCCTAGCCAAGAGTCTAGCCCCAAAAAGAAACCTCAGTCAGCACCTGTCACCACTGTCAATGAGGGACACAGGGGGAACCCCTGGGACAAATTTGTGGTTTCCATCCACTCATGAAGGTTGTGCTTGAAGAGAGTCAGAGAGGTGCTCTGTTTGATGTGTATGGGAAGTCTATTCCAGAGATGGGGCAGCCTCTGGGAGACAACCCTGTCTCTCCAGCAGGTTTTGTTGATGTTGCATATTAGATTCAGGCCTTTTGAGCGGGTAATGAATGAGGAATTAGACTTATGAATATGGAGCATCTCTAGTAGGGCAGGGTCCAAGATTGCCTTGTAGGTGAGGCATAGAGCACCCCTGAGCAATCTGCATGATACCGAGTAGAACAATAGTGATTTGAGCCTGTCTGCATACGACAGGTGTGGGAGGCCATGGATTCTCTTTGTGAGGTATTTCAATGGCCTTTCCAGTTGGTGCAGATGTTTGGAGAGGTACATCACAAATAGGGTATTATACTCAATTATTGGTCTAATGAGGGAGGAGTACAGAGAGGTAATAACATCCTTTTTTTCTGGATGCAATCCCTTTATTTATGAGATGAACAAAGTAAAAGGCTTTTCTGACCACTGCCACTACATGTTGGTCAAATATGAGATTGTTATCAACCTGAGCTGCTCCCAGGTCTCTCACCACAGGTTGTGTGCTTAGGGGGTTGCCATTGATGTGGTAATCAGTAGGAATCGTGTTTTTGCCAAATGGTATGATGATACATTTTTTGCATTTAGCTTGAGGCCATGACTTTGGCACCAGCCATTAGTTGCTGTGATACCCTCTTGCAGTATGTTAACATAATTTGGGGAGTCAATGACAGCACCCAACTGACAGTCGTCCGCAAACTTGGTCAGCCACAGGCCCTTTTTTCTTTGCCTGGACCTCTAAGAAATAGGTGCCAAACTGTAGGGTTCCCAGGACAGATCCGTGGGGAGCTCCACTAGTAACAGGTCTGCTGTTGGAGGTGGAGGTGCCTGTTTTGACTTTGAGGGTCTTGTTGTGAGCCATTTAGCCACTCACCTGATGAGATAAGGATTTACTCCAAGTTGTGTTAGCTTTTCGATGATGCTTGAGTGGGGGATTGTGTCAAAGGCCTTGGCCAAGTCAAGGTAAGCTGTATGTACTGACTTTTCCTCATCCAGGGCCTTGGTGACAGTCTCAAAGAAGTCAACCAGGTTTAACAGGCAAGATCCACCCTTGATGAATCTGAACTGGGTGGAGTCAAGTGCTTGGAGACTGCCTATGTCCTTGTTTATGAGATCCATAATAATACACTCCATGACTTTACAGATCAGACTTGTCAAGCTAATGGGGCAATAGTTTCCAGGGTTAGTAGTGGCTTCACCTTTGTGCAAGGGGATGACAATGGCAGCTCTCCACTCTGATAGAATGAAGCCTATACTTAGGCTGTGGTTGAATAGGGTGCTCAATGGCAAAGCCAGTTCTTGCTGGAGATGGTGCAGAATACATCCTGGGATACTATCAGGTCCCATGGAAGCTGTGTTCTTTGCTTTGGATAGGGCTTGTAACACTTGATCTACAGAGATGTGAGGTGTGGGACAAGTATCGGGATGGTAAAAGGGTCTTTGGGGGGATGGGGGATGAAGTTTTCATTGAACCTATCTGGTAGCAGGTTGGCTAAGTCAACAGGATCAGTGTAAGTGATACTGTTAAGTACTAATTTGGAACACACCTGGGCTTTGCCACAGAGGTTCTTGACATAACTGAAGAAGACTTTATGGTTTCCCTTTGTTATGGAGGCTAGTTTCAATTCATAATTGGCCTTGGAGGTATTCACTAGTGATGTAATTTGCTTGTTGAGGCTAAGGAGGAAGTTTTTCTAATTTGGGATGTGTTCCTTTTTACCCTTGGACAACAGTTTCTTCCTTTTGTTGTAAAGCCTGTTGATAGAGGATGTTCACCAAACAGGTTTATGTTCCTTTGAGGTGCAAGTTTTAGTTCTATTGGGAACGGCTGTGTCCATGCAGTTGTACAGGTGCTTGTATACTGCATTGGCGTACTGTTCAGCATAGTTGTCTGCATCCTCTGAGGGGGGCAGTTATGTGAAGCTACAGATACCTTCCCTTAGGAGGTTGTAGACAGCTTTTGAGAAGTTTTTTAGCTTGATTACAGCTAGGGGGGTGAGTTAGGTGGGATAGAAACTTCAAATGACACAGTCCGATGATCTGATCTCACCAGGGAAGAACATACTATGGGAGTGGTCTAGCAAATGCCCATGTTGTTGAGAACCAAGCCCAGAATGTTATCTCCCCTTGTGGGGGATGAGACAAGCTGGTCTAGTGCATTAGACATGATGAAGTCGAGGAATCATTGGGTGAGTGCATTAGTGCAAGAATAGTTCACCCAATCTATGGTGGGGTAGTTGAAGTCGCCAAGGATCAGGGTGTTAGGGGGTACTTTGATGGAGTCAAGTAGATCCAGGTAAGAGGAGTGGGTGTCCTGAGTCATAGAGGGGGGGGGTCTATAGCTAGCTATAACTTGGATGTGTGTCTTGCCAACTGTCAGTTGTACCTGGAGTAGTTCCAGTGCATCATGCTGGCAAACCAGTCTGAAGGTGTGCCTGTCCTTAATGAAGATAGAGACTCCATGACCCTTAGTCTTCCCAACCTTATTTTGGGGTCAGAGTGTGTGGAATGAGGTATAGCCTGGTAAGGTAGGGGTGCTCTCCACAGCCCTAAACCAAGTTTCAGTGACCGCACAGACATCAGCATCTTCCAGTGCAAGGAGGGCCTCCAGTGAGTCTATTTTCAAGTTAAGGCTCCTAGCATTAAGCAGCATGACCTTCAATTTGCTTTTTGACAGATCTTTTATGTTGGAAGGTTTGTCTTTGGGACATTGTCTAAAAAAGGCACAATGGGGGAGGCAAGAGCCTTGGCCAGCATCTGGAAACCCAGTGGTGACAGATGAAGGCCATCTCTGGCATAGCTTCAAGGCCTGTTGACCATGTCATCCCAGGCAGACAGATACTGGCTCCCCTTGGAATGACACTAGAAACTAAGCCAATTGTTGAACTCAATTATTTTTTGTTGGTATTGTGGTATCATCCTTGGTGAAGGTAGAATGCTGCTTAAGGGTAGGATCATACCTACCTGGAACACATACTCTGAGAGTTCAATCATGTCTCTCTTCATATAATCCAGGGACGTATGTCTCAAGTCATTCACATCATCATGTACAATGACAGAGTCATACTTGTACTTGTTGTGGAGAGACTTAAGTGCGTACGTGATGTGGTAGATTTTGGCACCAGACAGACAACTGAACATAACCTTCTCCTTGTCAAGCCTGATGAGGGGGCATTAGTGTGTCTCACAATAGAGTCACCAATGACTAGTGTGTTTGGTTTATTGTTATGTCTTGTGGGCTGTAATGGTTTATCGTTTTGCCTTAAGGGCTGTGTTTGTGAGACACTGGTGTGTTGTCTGCTCTGTGTGATGTGTTTGGTGTTGTATGTGGAATGTTTGTGAGTGTGTTTTGGAGGTCTCTGCTGTTTAGGCAAGTGTTTATTGAGGACCTTTGCATAGGTGTGTGTGTGTGTGTGTGTGTGTGTGTGTGAGTGTGTGTGTGTGTGTGTGTGTGTGTGTGTGTGTGTGTGTGTGTGTGTATGTTGTGCTTGGCTATGTGATGTGAGTGGTGTGGTGTGGTGTTTGTGCTGGCAATCTCCACTTTGTCAGGAGCACTGACTGTGGCGCAAGAGAGTATGGACTCCAGGTTACTGATGTACATGCATTTCTCGCAGGTGGAAGTATTATGTGCTAGGAGAAGAGGGTTGTCAGTAAACATGAGGCAATTGCTACACTGTCTCCGTATGCCCATGTCGACCAGGCTGACAGGAGAAACTGATGGGAATTGTCCAGACATAGTGTTCCGAATGCTTGGGTGGACTTATGGAGAGAGGGTTTTGATAAGGGTTTGCCAACAAGAGTGTAGACCACAAGAACATTCTTAAATGTAAAATAACTGGCCTGATGCACAAGTGCTAAAACACCAAAGCTAAATGCTTAGAATAACGGATAAATTTAATCAGGCTACTAACAAGCAGTAATAAATGCAGCAGGATAAAAGCACTTGAACACTTAAGAGCACACAGCAAAAATAAGGTAATAAAGTATGAAGAACACAGTTACAGTAAAAGCAGCTGCATAAAGTGTAATTTTTTTAAGTGGAGAGGGAGGAAACAGAAGCTAGTTCAAGATTAGGGAACTAAGGGGGTTGGCCTTCCCAAATGCTCTCTCTCTCTACTCAGAACACTGAGCTGATGAGTTAGGACAGGGAGAAGTGTCCAAAGTCAAAGAGCAAGGAGAGTATTCCTACCCAAATTATCTTACTGCACTATGTTAAGTGATCAAATGAGATTGAACTGGGAGGAGTGACCAAAATCAGATTTACAGTGGGGGCGGGCAATTCCAAAGCCACCAAGTTTAACACTACAACAACACTTGGGAGGGATGGCAGCAAAAACAAACAGTGCAGACAACAAAGAACAAACAATAAAGCAAATATATAAATAATAAAGCAAATATATAAATACAGTACAGTGCAAATCGAGTTGCAAAAAAGTGTACTTATCAGTTTGGTATATCAGATGGTAATAAAATCCAACACAGCCAGGAGAATTTAGATCTGCTATATCAGCTCTGCACAAATTCACAGACATGAATCAACAACGAACCTCCCATACCTGTGGGTAATAACAACAAAAATGCCTTTAAGAGAGCAAGCATCTGCAGTTCTCCACATCCCCTTATAAAATATACTAGCACCACAGAAACAATTGTATAAAAAGAAAGAGAAACATCTTGCAAAGGTGAAAAATAGTTGCACTACTACAGTCTTTAGGTACAACACATGAATGTAAAACTTTCAAGGACTAGTACATTTGCAGAACTGAGTTGACCGCATTCCATACATCAAGTCGTAGATCTCCAAAAAACAGACAATTGATTTCACTGTGTTTGCTTTTACAGGGGCAGCTCATGGTATCAGATTGCTGGGCTGCAGCCCCCCAATTTTGTCATTAAAAAATAAAAAGTTTAATTAGTGATTTCTACGCAATAATAGCAGTTCGAACTACAAACTAGTGTGTAAAGCTGAAGATGTGATGTTACACGGAACTCAGAACTGCATACATGCATGCATGAGTTCTGCTTTAAAAAAAAAGAAAAAATATATATTTTTGTTGCCAGACTGTTTTTGAAACAGCCCAGCCTGGGAAGAGTGCAGCCATCAACGAAGATGCCCAGAAGTCATTACGGTTTTAACCCCAGGAAATTAGAAGCGACTGGACTGTTAAGTCAGCAACCATGTCATGTAATCTGAGCAGTGACTTGGCTGCTGATTAGTCCTGTTGCTCTTACACAGTTAACTTGTGAGGGACACAGCAAGAGAGGCAAATGAGAGAACAGGAAAAACAAAAAAAACATGGATCATTGAAATATCAATTGGATTACTGTTTAAGGTAAGAGAACTCTAGAATTCATTGGCAAGGAAGAACATTTTGAAATCAACCCCTCCAAAAAATGAATTAAGTTATGAGTGTGTTTTTATTTTTGTTTGTTTATTTTTGTTTTTGCTTTTTTTTTTTTTTGTTTTTTGTTTTTGGCAAGGACCAACTAGATATTTTCTGCATTTTTTTCCCTGGCAGGTCAACCACATACTTTCTGGATTTATTTATTTTTTGCTGGCAGGGTCGACCAGATAATTTCTGTATTTAATTATTTCCTGGCAGAGTCAACCAGATACTTTTTAAATGGTACAGAGGAGTATACATTTTCTTTCTGACATCCTGGGCCTCGAGTCTGACTTTGGTCAACCAGATAGTAATAGAAGGCTGAATCTGCAGTGAGCTAGCTGTTTTGAGGGCTGTTTGTGATGTTTTTCTAATATCCTGGCATGGTCAACCAGATGCTAGTAGGTGGTGTATGTGTTCTGGGGGCTGCTGACTTTCTGTTTTTTTATTTTTTTTTTATTTAATATTCTGGCAGGGTTAACCAGATACTAGTGAGTCAATGTGTTTTGGGGACTGTTGATGATTTTCTTTTTTTAATATAATACACTGGCAGGGTCAACCAGATGCTAGTGGTCTGTGTGTTTTTGGGGGCTGTTGATGACTTTCTGTTTTTTTTTAATATGATATCCAGGCAGGGTTAACCCGATACTAGATAAACAATGTGTTTTGGAGACTGTTGATGATTTTCTTTTTTTAATATAATACACTGGCAGGGTCAACCAGGTACTAGTGGTCTGTGTGTTTTAGGAGTTGTTGATGACTTTCTTGCTTTTTTAACATGATATTCTAGCAGGGTTAACCAGATACTAGGGAGGCAATGTGTTTTGGGGACTGTTGATGATTTTCTTTTTTTCAGGGTCAATCAGATGCTAGTGGTCTGTTTACTTTTAGGGGCTGTTAATGACTTTTTTTTTTTTTTAATATAATATCCTGGCAGGAGTCAGAGAGATACTAGGTATGCAGTGCGTTCTGTGGGGTCGTTTGTGGATGGTGTGTGTGTGTGTGTGTGTGTGTGTGTGTGTGTGTGTGTGTGTGTGTGTGTGTGTGTGTGTGTGTGTGTGTGTGTGTTTAACTAGTAGTTACTCAAGATACATTAGGATGGTTTGTCAATATTTTATTGTTGAAACAAACTCTACTGCTGCATAAGTAAAGTGTATATGGGTAAACTGAAGTAAGATCACATGCAAGTTCTTGGCTATGTGATGTGAAAGAAATACAGTAATGTAACCGTGGTCTTTTATTTTCATTATTTTAAACCTTGTAGGCTCAAAGCAGATTCCCTGGGTAGGCAGTTGGGATGGGACAATGTTTATGTGCGAAAGGAATGATTGCAGTTCGGGCTTGCTTTGCAAGAGTAATGTGCATTTGAGTGAAGTAAGATCGACCTCAAGCTTGTTTATGTGAAAAAAAAGAATACTTACCTTAATGACAGTGTCATCTTTGTTTTTGTTTTTAACCTTGCAAGATCAAATTGGATACTGTAGGTGGGGTAGGCAATGGGGACTGGGGCTATGTGTGAATGAAACAAATGGCCCTGCTGTTTACTGCTGCTGTAATTCCAGCTTCACAAAATTGTAATACTTTTCTGTCTTTATTTTAAGGTGAATATAAAATAATTAGCAAGTTTATGAGTAATTCTTAATGTATGTTATTATAGCAATAACCCATGCCTGGGTGTGGGTAATGCTGGATTTACCCACGGTTGGTGTGGTTTGGTCATGAGGGTGAAGCCCAAGTGGCCAAACAAAGACAACCGTGGGTAAATCCAGCATTACCCACACCCAGAAGTGGGTTATTGCTATTATACAATGACATTATTTAAGAAAAAAAAAATTACTTTTCTTAAATAATGGCATTGTATAATGCCTCCTTGTTGCCCTTCTGCAGCTGTCTGGTATTCTGCGGCAGTTCTGATATACTGCACATGCATATGCTTATGCAGTACATCAGAGCTGTGGGCAAAAGCAACGGAGAAAGCAAAATCTCCGTTGCTTTCTATAAACTGTCTCGCTATGTTAAAGAAGTTTAACATAGCGAGACAGCTTTAAAAAAAGCAATGGAGAATCTCTGTTGCTTTTTTTAAAGCTGTCTTGCTATGTTAAACCCATTCAACATAGCGAGACGTTTTGAAAAAAGCAACAGAAAAAGCAAGATCTCCGTTGCTTTTTACAAAGTGTCTTGCTATGTTAAAGGAGTTTAGCATAGCGAGACAGCTTTAAAAAAAGCAACGGACAATCTCCTTTGCTTTTTTTAAAGCTGTCTTGTTATGTTAAACCCATTTAACATAGCGAGACACCTTTAAAAAAAGCAACGGAGATAGGAAGATCTCCGTTACCTTTTTTAAAGCTGTCACGCTATGTTAAACTCGTTTAACATAGCGAGACAGTGTGTAAAAAGCAACGGAGATATTGCGTTCTCCATTGCTTTAAAAAAAGAGTTATACTAATGGAAAAAGTCCGGGCGAAAGGACCTTTTTCCTTTAGTATAACTCTGATTTACAACGTGCATGCTGACCAATCAGCGTGCATGTTTTAGAATATTAATGGGGGGTCGTTGTATTATTCATATCTGTTCATGTATATACTGAATGTTTGTTTAAGAATGTTTCTAATATGTTGGTAGAATATTCATATGCAATAGTGACTGAGCACTTATTTTATGCAAATTGGTAAGCATAGTCAGGGTTGATCCCACCATAATATAGCTTCGCCCCTTTGTAGTTGGCCACATCCCTTTCTAGTTGGCCACGCCCATTCAGCTGTCTCCTGCAGTGCCCCTTTGATTTGATGTCACCAGCTGCCACTGTGCTTTTGATGCCATTAACACTATCCCACCCCCCACAGTTATAAGATAAAATTTGATGTGCTATATTAAAGAGAAGTCAGGAAAAATACAACATTGCAAAAGAAGAGAAATGGACGGATATGGCATGGTAAAACTAGACTTAGCAAAACAAAGATTAGGGTAGATGATCAACCAAATTTAATTTTCATATATTTTGCTGTCCCTACAATTTAGATACTTCCTAGTAGGTACTGAGTAATAACAGTGATCTATACTAAATTCTGTGGAAAATCGGTTTCCCAGTATTTTTATTGTTTTGAAATCATAAAGCTACAATTTAAAGTCAAAAAGGAAACTATTCCACACTTAAATTGATTTAAGGTTCAGTATTTCTAACTAAATAAGTAACGATAACTAATTTAGAAAAAAAAATGACCTTTAGATGAACTTAGAAGGGAGTTAGCTTGATTCTAATTAGTGTTCTGTGACCTTTGTTGTCCCCCACATAGTAATAGGTCATGGCTACCTGATACATGAGCTGTTTCTTTTTGAAACAAGGATTAACATTAGTTACTTAGATGCAGCTAATGTGCTGATCTCTTTTCAGT
This sequence comes from Protopterus annectens, assembly GCF_019279795.1. Classification (NCBI taxonomy): domain Eukaryota; kingdom Metazoa; phylum Chordata; order Ceratodontiformes; family Protopteridae; genus Protopterus; species Protopterus annectens. The sequence goes on from NC_056734.1 coordinate 91,657,227, forward strand.
GGCAGAAAGACCACAGAAATGTGTTGACACACCAATGTTATGAAATATTTGTTTTCCCTCCATAGTTTGAAATGAGAAATAAATGTTGCAAAGACACAACATACAAGTCTGAGAATTATCCACAGCCCACCCTGCTAACAGCAGTGACCTGATTTTTTTTTTGTTCTTGTTGTTAGAATGAGAGACTGAATGAATAGCAGTAAATGCTTCTCCTGCTAAAACCATGAAGGATGGATTTTTTAACTAATAAATAAAAACAAATTATCAGAGCAGGAGTGTCAAGAATTGACTGCTTGAGAAGAATGATTTGAGTGAGAAAGCAATGTATCTGGTTACTGTGAGTGGAACAAATAAATAAATCTAATGTATTGTAAACTGCTTGTCAAAAATCATATAGGGCAGAAAGTTATCCATGAAAGGTTGCTTTCAGTAAGAATGTAAAATATTTCCTCTGTGCGCTATCAAATGGCAGATAGGATATTGTATCCCATGTATAGATGCCAAATTCAGGCTTGTCCAAAATATATCTGTCATTTTTTTAGGTAGTACCCCTTCGTTGATGGATGGGTTGTACTGAACTTGCTGTGGTGGCATGGCTCTCTTTGAGTCCATACTCTTCCTAATACCCATGTGTTTTTCAGCAGTTTGCCCAATATTTCTAATATCCCACTGTCCTGTGGTCATCACCACGCATACTGGTGCATGATTTTGATGAGTGGTAGAGTGGACCAGGGAGTAATCACTGAGTTCCTGGTGGCTGAATAGTTTGGTGAGTTTACAATGCCTAACTGTCTTACATATTCCTACTAAACGTGTGTTGAACATGTGCTGGGTGTGGCACAGGACTGCTATACAGTTCCATGAGAAGCATAAGCTTGCAAATATGCCTGCAGTCACCATCAGGCAACTGTGAAAAACTGTAGTGCCCAGCAGGAAGTGATGTGAATGCTTGTACTCCCTGGACATATTCTCCTTCCCAGCCCCCCAGCACCCCCCTAGGACAGAAGTGAGCAGACTGAGATACTTCTTTCTTCTCCTTCCCTCTCATCTCCAGCAAGTGCTTATGCTGCCTGCTAGTCAGACTCTGCTTACCAGAGTCAGAGTAGGGGCTTTATCCCTCTGTGCCATAGAGATGGCTAAAATATATAAAATATATCTTCCTTGAGTTGGCATTATGAGACAAACAAATGCAACATACATTTTTTTTTCATAAAACTAATTCTTTCTTTCACTGGATGGCATTACCAAAATTCCTTGCAGTGAACACAAAAAAAACTTGCCTAACCACTTTCAGTGTTGAGGTGTATGCACTTTCTTAGGAATATAATGGTAATTGTAGGTAAGATATTACCGCACATCCCATCTGCATTTGTTTTTTCTAATATTTTTTGGTCCCCCTTGTGCATCATTTTTATTGACACAAAGTGCCCCATGCCCATGCCAGGTCTACCAGTAATTAATTAAAGTATTTAAGTGCTGTTGCTGTTTGAATGAACTGTCTGATGAAGCAATGGTTACCATTGCGAAAGCACTCACCATTTTGTATTAAAAAAGAAGATTTTACTTTGTCATGGTTCAGCTTCTTTATTCCAGCTACCTTCCCACTGAGCACCTGTGTTTCAACATTTTCAACTTCTGGGCTGGTTTGGATTTATTTCTTTGCTGCTTGTGTATCTAATGATGGCGGAAGGTACTGTAAACATTGCAGAGGATGCAACAGTTGGTGTAAATGTGGAAAGGAAACTTCTGAATTTGCTGATAAATCAAGATAATCCACTGCTACAAACAGGTACTCTTAATATGAACTCTGAGACTGTTAATACTAACAACATCAATGAAGCTAAGATACGCAATTTGAAAAGAAATGTGGAGAATGATCTGTATAGGTTTATGCAGCTCCAGAGCCAATGGTTCTATTTTGAAGCCTGCTTAAACCTAACTGTTATACCAAGGGGACTCAGAGTACTTAATATGCCCACATATGGAAACACCTACCCTACTTTGTTAGCCCAGTGGCAACAAATTAATCTTAACACCAGTAAAGCATATAAACAATTGTTGCTGGACTTTTTCAAGCCAGTGGAACAAGAGCTTAATGAAAAGATATGTCAGCAACAACATGAACTGTCTGTGTTTTATGTGGAAGCAGCTACTGAAGTTTTCATGCATGAACTAATTGATAAGATACTTCGCTCTGAAACCAGATTGCTTGAGCAAAAGAAAAAGAAACTGTGTAGGGATCTAACAGACTTCACCAACCAGCATGTCTTTACTTGGCTGAAACCTGCACAGTCTGCAGAGCAGTCTACTACCAACGGCAATTTGCGATTTATGAGAGACATCAATGGGCAGTCAGAGGTACCACCAACAGTCTACCAGCAGAGGAGAGGGCGAGTTCAATTATTTGAGTGGCATAACAGACCGAGGGCGGAGCATAGGGTACAGTCTGAAGAGATGACCAATGCACTCAGGGAGGAAGAGAAAACAATGAATCAACAGCCAGGAGGGAGTGTCCTTTCACCAAATGAGGCACATTCCATTTATTCTACACCGATGGAAGTGCCATCATCTTCGGCAACCAATGATAAGGCCATAACTGCTTCCACAACTACAGCCGTGGTAAGAAGGAAGACTAATATGGAAGGAGGACAACAATAGGTTTTTCCTGTTCTACCCCTACCGTTTCGAGCAGGGAGTAGAAAATCTGTGGAACAGGGCATTTACAGGGGCCAAAAACGTAAAGAGGCAGTTACAAACTCACACTTTGAAGAAAATGTGGGGGTATGGGCAGGACAGTTAATATGGAATATTTCCAAATATGAACTGTGCAGCTGAGACTTCTTTATTAAACAGAGGTTTAAATTTTATACCTTCGACTAAAATGGACATTAGTGAATTTTTGTTATGCCTACGTATGTTTACTAGAAATGTAACATTGAAACAACAATTTGGAAATGGCAATGAGGCAAGGGATGTTCAGTTTAAGAAAAACAGTCTGTATGTACCAATATTGCCGCATAATATAGAAATCTTCTTAAAAGCTTGTGAAAATGCCATTTATAGCACAGGAAACAATAGTTTTTTAGAAGAAGGAAAGTATAATTTGACAAAGAGTGAGCACAAAGCATTGTGTGACTTGCAGACTAATGATAGCATACTTATAATACCCGCTGACAAAGGGGGACCAGTGGTGATACTGAATGCTGACTTTTATAATACAGCTATGCAAGAAATGTTATTGGATCCAAATGTATATATTGAAGTACCAACAACAATTGTGTTTGAAATGAGTGAACAGATTGCCAATACCTTATATGAATGCATGTGTATGGAACTATTAAGTAAAGATTTTTTTAATTACTTTACTGTTGAAAATCCACTCATACCTCAAATCCATGACCTCCCCAAGATACACAAAGATCCATATAACCCGACATTTAGACCTATAGTAGCAGGGGCAGGATGGCTAACAGAACCTATCTCTATATACCTGGATAAGGAATTGAAGATAGCACTCAATGAATATGCATATGTCTTGAAAGACACAGAACAGTTTTTAGTGGACCTTTATGGGGCAGTGAAGCAAATGGGAACAGCAGATACGGGGATGCTGGCCACACTAGATATAGTGTCTTTATTTACAAGTATACCCAATGACCAGGGGATAAGCATGGTGAAATCAGTGTTGACAAGGCAGGGAAAGTTCTCTAATACTAAGTTAGACTTTCTCTGTATGTTACTAGAATTGGTACTAGAGCACAACATATTTATGTTCAATGGCATATGCTATGAGCAGTTGTCAGGGGTTGCCATGGGCACAAGTTGTGCCAACACATATGCAAACCTGGTTATGGTTAACTGGGAATATGAACATCTGTTAGGTAATCCCCAACTAGCCTTTTATAGGCGTTTCGCAGATGATCTTTTTATTTTTTGGAAAGGCGATGGTGAACAACTTAAATCCCTGTATGCACACCTAAATACTACTAGTGACTTTTTAAAGTTTACGATGAACTGTTCTGAGATGAGTTTAGACTTCCTGGACGTTACCATATACAGAGAAAATGACCAATGGTCTACGAAATTACATAGGAAACAATGCTACAGACCATCTTTTCTACACAAAAACAGTATGCTTAACCCTAAAATTTTTCCTAACATAATCAGAGGTCAGGCAATGGGAACATCTCGCCTATGTTGTCAAGAGGAAGTGTATAGAAATGAGTTAACTAAGCTAAGAACAGGTTTCATTAATAGGGGGTATAGTGAACATGAAATTGATAAGGTGTACCATAATGTACACAAAGAAAGGAAAGGTAAAGCTAAGCCCTACTACTCTGATAGAGCAGGTAGTGACAGGGTAGGTATCAGGAATAGTGTATTACCATACATTCCAATGGTTTTACCATATACAAGAGATATGAAAAGGTTTGAAACCATCATATGACAAAATTGGCATATGTTGTTAGTAGATGAGGATACTACCAACGTAGTGGGTGAACAACCACATTTTGCATTTAGAAATAAGAAAAATCTGAAACAGCAGCTTTGCTATCCAAGGATACCTACTCTGATGGATAGCACAGTGAATGGTACCCATAGATGTGGAAAATGCACACAGTGCATTTATATAGATGAATCAAGGTTTTTTAAGCACCCTGAAACAGGGCGTCTATGGGAGCTAAGGAATTCTGCTGATTGGAATACTAAGAATGTAGTGTATGGAGCTCACTGCACAACATGTTTCCATTTCTATGTTGGCAAAACTAACCATCACCTTAGGGAACGTATAAGGGATCACCTTTACTGCACTAGAAAAGGGAAACTGTATAGTGCTTTGGCTAAGCATACACTGGATAAGGGGGATAACCATATATTTTTGTTTCAGGTTTTACACATTCAGAATGTCAGCAATAGGATGTGGGGACATAGTCAATGCTACTTAAAATCTGGAAGTAAAATGTATTTTGCGTTTAGGAGCACACAGAGGTTTGGATTTGAATAATATTCGATTGAAGCCAGTGCTAAAATCTAGAAGGTTAAAATAAAATAAAAAAATAATACTATTTTAACAAGAGAAGACCACATAAACACGTGCAGGGCTTTGGGTCAATATGATAGTATTATTGAGCTGCTTCTAGCATAGATAATCATTAAAGACAAGCATTTGTTGAGATGTATGTATTAAAGCATATGTATTTACTAGGTGGACAACGTGCATTTATTAGGCAGAATATATGTATTAAGTTGTTGAGTGTGTACTGCTTATACTTTTATATATAGGTTCATAGTTTAGTACTAGGCTAACTGCCCTTGTGGGCCATTTGAAGCTTAGCCAATTGCCCCAGGTGAGAGTCAAACCCTGCACCTTGTGTCTGTAAGGTAAATACTTTAACCATTATGCCAACTTCCCCCCTTGTATTAAAAACAAAGATTTTACTTTGTCGTGGTTCAGCTTCTTTATTCCAGCTCCCTTCCTACTGGGCAGTGCTAAAATAGTATTATTTTTTTATTTTATTGTAACCTTCTAGATTTTAGCACTGGCTTCAATGGAACACTATCATTCAAACCCAAACATCTGTGTGCTCCTATATTTTTATATATGTTTTTATGCGTATACCCACACACATAAGTAGTAACTAAATGGGGAACATGAGTATATGTATTTATTCATTAACTTTTTATGTATTTTATTTATATTTATCCACGTTCTTGTCTTTACATTTTGTGCATGTGGTTTTTAAACAGAGTTTTTCTGACGTCAGCAATTAACTATGGGCAAAACATAACCATAGTAACTAATTGATTGCTGAGTGCTGAATTAACTTTGAGTGGTAGGATTGGTTGGTTTAGTAATGTATTAAAGTATTTAAGTGCTGTTACTGTTTGAATGAACTGTCTGATGAAGCAATGGTTACCATTACGAAAGCGCTCACCATTTTGTATTAAAAAAGAAGATTTTACTTTGTCGTGGTTCAGCTTCTTTATTCCAGCTACCTTCCTACTGGGCACCTGTGTTTCAACATTTACAATATACTTTAGTGATTCTTGCAACTATTTTATCATCACTCTTTGCTTTGTGGAAAACTAATATCTGACTAGATTTTCATATGCAGTATGTTCAACAAACTAGCAGGTTTATTTTCCCAACACAGCTGACATCTGAAAATTACACAATAATCAGCATTCCAGTTTTCCAGATCACTGAGAGCTGCAGCTGCTGATAGGCTTCACCAGGTTTCCTCATGTTGGGACATTTTTGTAGTTTTCTTATCAGTGATAGTTGCCAGCATGGTGCTACAACAGTATATAATATTAACTTAACTGGAAAATGTTTAGCTGGTTAATAAGTACAAATTTCATTCGTTCCGCATCATTTTCACTTTGCTAGGTAATGACAGGATGTCAGCATTTTCTATAAACAGCACAGATGTGTAATTCCATATGAATTCCAACTAATGTTTTACATGAAAGTCACATTCCTGGTAAAGAAAATTATCAGGTTTTCAGGATTACTATGAACCTGTTATTTCTCATACATGTAGTGAATGTTAGTTTCTTTTTGACAAAAAAAGGAAAGAAACCTGATCTAGTTTAAGGATGAGGCATTAAATATCTTAAAGTAATTATTGTATTTTGTCTTTTCCCTTGCTTAAGGTATTAGTTTTGCATTCAATACATTACTACTGCTTTAAAATTGAAATCATATTTTTTATTCATTATAGGCACAACACAAGGTATCTGTGTAAAGTTTAATTTTCTACTAAATCGAGAGCTCTCCTTTCCAATTATATGATGTTCTTTACAACCCATCAGTTTTATGTTTGCTTCTGCTAGCTTGACAGGGACTATTGTAAATGTTAAATGGATACACCCCCCCCCACACACACACACTGGAGAATACTGGGAATGTTAGCATGACTTGGAAACCACAACTGCCTTTAATTTCCTACACATTTTCTTTGAATCTCAAGACATCTTTAAAGAAACTACAGTCTAGTTAAGAACAAAAGCAGTTTTACAAAGACCTCCGTTCAAATTGGAAAAAAGAAAAAGCTCTTGGGAAAAACATCAAGACATAGAAACTGAAAGCAACTTAAACTGTTCAAACAGTTGAAACTGATTATCCAGTATCAGATAAAACACAAAAGCTACTCAGAGTGTTTAAGTCAAGCCAGCCAAAATTTCTTTTGTACAGCTATTTTCTTTTCCTGAATTAAAGACAGCAGGAAGTGAAGTCATTTAAAAAGCATACATGTAATTGTGACATTTTTGTATTTCTACAACATTTAATTTCTGACTTTCTAAATATAATGAAGCAACATGTTAATTTAAAAATAATAACACTTAAAAGTTATTTTCTTTTGTTTGTCTTTTGTTTTGTTTTGTTTTTATCTTAACAAAATCATACTGGGGACTAGAAAGAACCAATGTATCTTTAAAATAAATCAGTTTAAGTATACAGATCAGCATGGCACAAGAGCAAGAGAAATGAAAAAAGTGATAAGTGACAATCTGCTGTAAAATGCAAAGCCTCCTCATCTTCGTAGTTTGCCTTATCTGTTCCTTCTTACTCTTTACTCAGGGTTGGGGGTTTGTATAATGTATGAGGTATTTACTTCACATACACAAGGTACAAGGTTGGATTCTTACCTTTTGGTTGGGAAATTTGCTTAGACTTAAAAAAAAATGGACAGCAAGGGCAAATAGCCTAGTACTAATTAATCTATCAGCATCAATGTCTTTTCTAAATGTGGCCCTTGACTGTGGAACTGTATCCTTTTCACAAGCAAATGAGTTCCTGCTCTTGCTGATGGATCTCATAAACATGGACATAAGCATTCTCAAAGCACTTGACCCCATCCAATTCGGATTCGTCAGGGGTAGATCTTCCCTGTTGAACTTGGTTGACTTCTTTGAGACTAAGACTAAGGCCCTGGATGAGGGAAAGCCAGTACATACAGTTTACCTTGACTTGGCCAAGGCCTTTGACACAATCCCATACTCAGGCATCATTGAAAAGCTAACTCAACTTGGCATAAATCCTTATCTCATCAGATGGGTGGCCAACTTGCTCACTGATAGGCCACCACCTCCAACAGCAGACCTGTCACTAGTGGTGTTCCCCAGGGATCTGTCCTGGGACCCCTACTGATTGGCATCTACTTCTCAGAGGTCCAGGCAAAGACAAAGGGCCTGTGGTTGACCAACTTTGTGGATGACTGTAAGTTGGGTGATGTCACTGACTCCCCAAATGATGTTAACAGACTGCAAGAGGGTCTCACAGCAATAAATGACTGGTGCAAAGTCATGGCCTTAAGTTAAATGCAAAAAAAAATGTATTATCATACCATTCAGCCAAAACACGAACCCTACTGATTACCACATCAACGGCAACCCTCTTAGTACACAACCTGTAGTCATACTCCAAACAAACTTGGGAAACCTTTACTGAGAGACCTGGGTACTCAGGCTGACAACAATCTCACATTCGACCATCATGTAGCGGCAGTGGTCAGAAAAGCCTTTTACTTGGTTCATCTCATAAATAAATGGACTGCATCCAGAAAAAAAGTAGGTTATTATCTGTACGCCTTCCTCATTACACCTATAAATGAGTATAACACCCATTTGGTAGGTACCTATCCAACACCCACACCAACTGGAAAGGCCACAGAAATACCTCACAAAGAGAATCTATGGCCTCCAATATCTACATGCACACAGATTCAAATGACTATCACTGTACTCAGTATTGTATAGATTGCTCAGAGGTGATCTGTCTCATCTGCAAGGCAATATCAAACCCTGCCCTACTAGAGATGCTCCATATCTGTAAGTCTAACTCCTCCCACATTACCCACTCAAATGGCCTAAATCTAATATGTGACAGCAATAAAACCAGCTGGAGAGACAGGTTTGTCTCCCAGAGGCTGCCCCATCTCTGGAATAGACTTCCCATACATGTCAAACAGAGTACCTCGCTGACCCTCTTCAAGTGCAACCTTGATGAGTGGATGGGAAACCACAAATTTGTCCTAAGGGTTCCACCTGTGTCTCTCACTGACAGGGGAGACAAGTGCTAACTGAGGTTTTTTTGGGGGATAAACTCTTGGATAGGATTGTAAGGGCCCCAGGGCCATTAGCCTAGTAAGCTTCTTTGATCCTATGATCCTGTTACTGCCCTTTAGTCAAAACTAAGTACCCAAAACACTGTGTGTGTGTGTGTGTGTGTGTGTGTGTGTGTGTGTGTGTGTGTGTGTGTGTGTGTGTGTGTGTGTGTGTGTGCGCGCGCACGCGTGCACAAGTGCAAGGACTTTAATTATGTTACTTGATTCCTAACAAGTTCACATCTGGTAAAACTATGCTTATCTTATGGTCTTCTAGTAACTTACTGTAATCTCCTCTGGACTTAGCACTTGCTTATTACTTATTAGGCTGTATACTATAATAAAAAGAACTGTCTTTATTCGTAGAGATATGGTAATGTATTGCTGGTGTTATATATTTACATATTTGTATTTTTGTTGACTGGGTTAGTCTTGTTAGGTTTCACTAATACTTAAGGGAGAACCAAGTTGGTATTCATACCGGATATGGGAAATTTGGTAAGGATACCAGGGGAAATCCCTCTATTCATTTGTAAAGATGGGGCTCATTTATAATGGTTTAAGTAAAGTTTTTTTAATTTCATCACATTTATTTTATTTTTCAAAATATCAAACCGTGAAAACTAGATATTGTTAGGTAATATGTTGAATTCAAAATATAAACAATTATGGGAAGAAAGGAAAATGAGAAAAAGAAAGAACAGCAATAAGTGAAGTGAGCTGTATGTGTAACAAAGAAAAATAGAAATATGTCAAAATTAATACCTACGATGTAACTAATAACAGATTACAATAGCATAAAAGTATAATGAAACAGTTCTAATAGATATTTGGGAGGAAATAGGACCAACATTAAAATGAGTGTGTGTAAAATGCAAGAAAGATATAAGGAAATTTAACTGTGTGATTTCACCTGAAGGCTGTTTAAAAACGTGTCTGTTAAAGCAGATAAGAAATGTAAACAAAGTAAAAAAAAAAGATTTTTTTTTTAGTAGTGGGATACAGGGGTGAGCAGAGCTTAAGTCATACATTTCTAGAATGTAAAAGTAAGTAAAACATTTTGCAAGGCTTTTGTGCTAGTATACAGCTCAGCAAGCTCCTGCCTGGTGCCCTGCAGAGTTCTACAGCAGCAGAGAGACAAAAGAGAGACTTTGGCATGATTAAGTATCATTTTTCTGCATTTTCTTGCTGCCTTTAGCTAATTCCACCTAAAACACAGAATTTCTAGAGTTTCTGTGATTTAAAAAGCTTGTTTCAGCTACATATTGCACTTATTTTACTGCTTGCAATTTAGCAAAGTCATTTTTGTGTTTAAATTACCTGTTTAACTGTTGTAGGCTACACAATCAAGTGTGATAGCCATTTCTGTGCATTCAAAGTGTTTTTTTGATTGTATCTGCTTTATTTTCTGAAAAAAAACAAAAAAATATATACTTGTTTTCCTGCCTTTCTAAGCTAGTATAGTCCAGTTTTCAGGTTAGTGCTGAATTCAGGGCTGTGTTACAAGTTTCTATGTTTGCCCATACCTTACTTGGATAGAAGGACGTTTCTCTGTTCACTGTGAGAGAGGGAGCTTTGAGCAGCCTATCTGTCCCTGGAGGAGTGGTTTCAGCCCAGAAATTAGTACTTTATTGGCCAGTTTGGGCTAATTTCTATCTCTTTCATTTCCCTGCTATAAAATCTGCATTTGTGCAGTTTTGAACGCCGGGCAGCACAGTATAACTATTCCCGGCTCCACAAAGTCTACTCTTCAATTTTTCCCTTGCAACTAGACAAACTTTCAACTTAAGCACTCATACCATTCACTTCTCATACCGGCATTTGCTCAAAACTCATAGCAAGCACTAATAAACCTTAGCACTAGAACCCCCCCCCCCCCCATACTGTAGAGAAGGACAGGGCTCTCTATTCAACCTTATCAGCCAATCAGTAAAACAGTTCACTGTACCAATCCAGGCATGTCCAAAAGGCAGTTTCAGGTGTACTCTCTGGTTCAACTGGTGAATCTGGGCATTTTGAGGCAATGTTATAATTGCCTCATGTACACAGACAACCCTCTCCTCCTTCCACCAAACACTAATAGAGGCAAGAGATGCAATTATACAGCCAAACTGGAGGGTAAGCTCTCTCAACCCAAGACTGGACCAGGCAGTCAAGAGGAGAAGGGAATTACTTGCATCACACCACCAGTCTCACATAGACCTATGAAACCAGCACCGGTAAAAAACGTACATAAATACACAAAAACATACTCTAAATAAAAATCTGCAGAAACAACAGAGGCCTCCAAAGCAGACATCCAAGCAACCTCCACCCCCCCAACACAAACCATGAAACACATACTTCACAAAACCAGTGTGCCACACAATCACACCCCTTAAGGCAAAATAACATACCCAACACACTAGTAATAGGTGACTCTATAGTCAGGCACACTAACATCCCACTCACTAGGCTGAACAAGGAGAAGGTTACTGTTAGCTGCCTGTTGGGTGACAGGATCTGCCAAATAACACAAGCACCCAGGTCACTCCAGAACAAGTACAAATATGACTCTGTCATTGTCCATGTTGGTGTGAATGACCTGAGCCATACCTCACTGGACTACATGAAAAGAGACATGGAGGAGCTCTCTGATCACATAGCCCAGGTCGGTATGACCCTGACCCTGAGTAGTATCCTGCCTCACCAAGAATGATACCACAGTACAGAGAAAAAAAATTATCAATTTCAACAATTGGCTAAGCTTCTGGTGTCATTCAAAGGGGATCCAGTGTCTGTCAGCCTGGGATGAAATGCTCAACAAGCCACGCTGCTTCGCTAGAGATGACTTGCACCTGTCACCCTTAGGCTTTCAAATACTGGCAAAGGCTCTTGCCACCCCCATAGTGCCTTTTTAGGCAAGGCTCAAAAGACAAACCCAACACCATAAATAGCACAAGTAACAAAAAGCTGAGGGTAATGCTACTCAATGCCAGAAGTCTAAACCTCAAAATGCATGTACTCGAGGCACTCCTCAGTATGGAGGAAATCAATATATGTGCAGTAACAGAAACCTGGTTTAAGGCTCCAGAGAGCACCCCAGCACTACCAGGCTACAAGTCATACCATACATTTCAGCCACAAAACTCGGACTTGAAATACAAAAGGCAGGGGAGTATCCATATTCATCAAGGATACCCACACCTCCAGGTTAGTGGCACAGCACGATGCTTCAGAGATCATCCACATGCAACTAACAATGGGCAAAACTGCTATTCAAATTATAGCTTGCTACAGATCACCCACCATGTCCCAGGACCCCCACTCCGCATTCCTGGAAACACTGGGAAACATAAAGGTCCTACCAAACACCCTGATATTGGGTGATTTCAATTACCCAAACATTAACTGGGAGAACTACTCAAGTACAAACTCCCTTGGCCAACATTTCCTAGAATTTATAAACCTAAACACCCTGGATCAACTGGTCAGCACCCCCAACAGTGGTGAAAACATATTGGACCTGGTCATCACCAACATGGGCGACTGGTGTTCCACACTGGAGGTCAACCCCTTGCTTGTTAGATCTGACCATAAACTAATCACTCTTGATATCCGCATTCCACCACCACCCCTGGTCAAAGAAACCACCGTGAAAAACTTTTCAAAAGCAAACTTCTCGTTACTTAAGATCGAGGTGGGAAGTTTCAAAGCCCCCATGCTAAAGGATAATGCTGTCCAAGCTGCAAAATCCTTTACTAATGCACTTTACGGGCACCTACAAGAATGCATGGATCGTGATATCCCAAACAAAACCAAGACTCACTCCTCCAAGAAAAGGAAACCAGTCTGGTGGACCCCTACCATAAACAAGCTATACAATTGAAGGAGGAAACTAGTACAAAAAAGAGTAAAATTCTAAGAAAGGAAGACATCCCTCATCAGTATCAGCAAGAAACTACATTCCCTCATAAAATCATCCAAGGCTAGCTTCACAATAAAAATTGCCATGGACTCCAAAGATAACCACAAGGCATTCTTTAGCTATGTCAAGAATCTAAGTGGCAATTCTCAGATTTGCTCGGAGTTAGTGCAGAATGGCACAAAATACACTTAATCGACTGATATAGCCAACATCCTGGCAGACAGGTTCAGTGCAAACTTCACCCCTGAAATTACAGACACGCAGGTTAAAACAGCCCTCTCCAAAGTCAAAAACACAGCATCAATAGGACCAGACGGTGTCCCGGGCTGCGTCCTACATGAGCTCAAAGATGAACTAACCCCTCACCTAAACACACTGTTTAAACTCAGCCTCTCCACAGGCTACATGCCCACAGAGTGGCACACAGCAACGGTTATTAAACTCCACAAAAGTTGTATCCACAACAGTCCCCGGGAACTATCGCCCTATAAGCCTGACTAGCTTGGTCTGCAAAGCTATGGAACACATCATCATGGATCTCATTAACAGAGACACTGGAAACCTCCAAACATTGGACTCTACCCAGTTCGGCTTTGTTAAGGGCAGATCATGCCTCCTAAATCTGGTGGACTTCTTTGAGACAGTTACCAAGGCTATAGATGAGGGAAAGGTGGTCCGCACAGCCTACCTAGACCTTGCAAAGGCCTTCGACACCATTCCCCACTCAGGTATTATAGACAAGCTCACCAGCCTGAACATAAACCCCTACGTCACGAGATGGGTTGCCAACTGGCTCATGGACAGAACCCACATGGTAAGAGTTGCCAGAGCTAGGTCTGACTCTAAACCGGTTACAAGTGGCGTTCCCCAGGGCTCAGTCCTAGGACCCCTCCTGTTCGGCATATACTTCTCAGAGGAACAGGCAAGCACAGGAGGACTATGACTGACCAAGTTCACAGACTACTGCAAACTAGGGGCTATAATTGACTCTCCGGCTGAAACAGACATCCTCCAAAAGGGTCTCACTGAGACAGATACCTGGTGTCAAAACCATGGCCTCAAGCTAAATGCCAAAAAGTGCATAGTCATCCACTTTGGAAAAAACAAAGTATCCACAAACTACCACATAGGTGGTAGCCCCTTTTTAGGGTTGCCAACTGTCCAGAATTTTTCTGGACTGTCCAGAATTAAGGAACATTGTCCAGAAAACTGAAAGGACAGGAAATTGTCCAGAAAAAATGCCAGAAAATCAATTTTCTTTTAAATTAAAAAAAAATATATATATATTTTTTTTTTGCATCCGATCGCACACAGACACAGAAGATGAAAACAGTCTTCTGCTTTTGTGCGATTAATTGTTTAAGTCTTTGTCTTCCATGCACGTGGAATTTGAATTCTTGAAAACATTTGAACTGTCCAGTGGACTACAAATGTACACATTTCAAATATGGTTCAGGTACTTATGAAATGTTGCAGTTTTACCTACTCATTCCACAGTCTGTTTGCATATATAGAGGAAGTAGAATGTGGAATTCCTAGCTATAAGGAAATATTTCAAAGTACTGTTATTGGATATTAAGTTGCTATGTTGGTGCCTAAAGTTGCAAGCAATAAAGATACTAGGTCTGAAGGATTCCATGAATATTATATGTATTTGAAACAAAAGGCTACTAAATTATGATACTGTTTTTAGTTATGAGGCTGTTTTACTCATGTTTTCACTTAGTGATTAAGTAGAATATTTTTGTTGACTTGATTATGCATTTCAGTATTATTGGTGGGACTTAATCATTTAATGTGATCAAAGAAGTCTTTTAAATGTTTCTTTTTGTGGGTGAATTCATTTCTGGTGACAGATGTTATCACAGACTTCTGACAAATAGCTGGTACTATACAAATGTAATGTATCCAAAAGAACAAGTGTGACAAGCCTGATGCTGCTGTTGTACTAATCAAATCTAGTTGCATCAAATGCTGACAGACAATTTAAGCACACCCCTCTCTCTATAAAGATGACGGTTACCAAACCAGTATTCAGTGGGATCAGGTCAGATGACCATATGATCAATGTGCATGTTCATGTACCTGATTTTATGACTGCCTTATAAACCTCAGAGTACCACAAAAACATGATATTGCATATGTGAACTGCTAAAAGCTAACTAATTGCCTGGCAGGCAGCTTTGTCATTAGACAGACTTTTAGCATTTAGGGAGCTGTATAAATGGCTAATGCGTATATTTGCCATCAGTCTGTTATTTGTTTTTCAAGGTGAAGGATCTCAGTTGGCACATTGTTTGTAGGATCATAGGATCATAGGAGATTACTAGGCTATTGGCCCTATGGCCCTTATAAGCCTAGCTAAGAGTTTAGGTCATGTTTAGACAACTCAGCACCCAATGCCCCCATCTAGCAGTGACATGGTGGAATCCCAGGGGTATATTTTCTGTTTTCCATGCAGTTATCCAGGTTGCACTTAAAAAGGGGTAAAGAGGCAGTCTGCTTGAAATGGAGAGGGAGTCTATTCCACAGATGGGGGGGTCTCTGGGACACAAATCTGTCCTGCCAACAAGTCCTGTTGATGTTGCAGACCAGGTTAAGGCTGCACTTGTGAGTTACTCGAGTGGAGTTTGACTTGCTGTTATGCAGCAGTCCCATCAAGAAGGGGTCCGTGATCACTTTGTATGCCAGACAGAGGCCACCACTGAGGAGTCTGTATGAAACTGAGTAGAGGTATAGGGCTTTTAGCCTATCTGTGTATGATAGATGTTTAAGGACCTGGATTCTCCTGGTGAGGAACCTCTATGGTCTCTCCAGCTGCTGCATGTGCTCTGCAAGGTACATGCCGAAAGGGGCATTGTACTCAATAATGGGCCTTATAAGGGAAGAATACAGGGATGTTAAGACCTCCTTGTTCGTGGATGAGAAACCCGTACTTATGAGGTGGGCCATGTAGAAGGCTTCCTGTACAATAGAAGCAATATAGTGGTCAAAAGTCAGGTTGCTATCAACCTGGCTGCCCAAGTCCCTCAAGACTGATTGCATGCTTAGGACATTGTTATTAATGTGATAATTTGTGGAGACATCACTCCCCCCAAAGGGGATGATGCATTTTTTAGTAATCAGCTTGAGGCCATGTTTCTGGCACCAGTTATTTGTCTGAGTGAGACATTCTTGAAGGATGTTCACATCACTAGGAGAATTGGTGACAGCACCCAGCTTGCAATCCTCTGCAAACTTGGTCAGCCATAGTCTACTGGTTTTGGTCTGCACCTCAGAAAAGTATATCCCAAATAACACAGGCCCCAAGACTGAACCCTGGCATACACCGCTTGTTATGGGTCTACCGCTTGAGGTGGCCTCCCCTATTTTGACTAGGTGGGTTCTATCAGTAAGCCAGTTTGCTACCCATCTGGTAACATACGGATTAATGCCTAGTTGAGAGAGTTTATCTATTATGCCTGAGTGGGGAATAGTGTCAAAGGCTTTGGCTAGGTCATGGTAGGCGATGTGCACTGTCTTCCCCTCGCCCATGGCTTTGGTGACTGTCTCAAAGACGTCGACCAAATTTAGCAGACATGATCTCCCCTTGATGAAGCCAAGCTGTGTGGGATCAAGTGTTTGGAGGATGCCAATATCCTTGTTAATGATGTCCATGATAATCCATTCCATGGCCTTGCAGATCAGGCTAGTTAGGCTGATATGTCTATAATTTCCCAGATTGGTGGATGCTCCACCTTTGTGTAAAGGGATGACAGTGGCTGTCCTCCACTCAGCTGGAATGAAGCTGGTACTCAGGCTTTGGTTGACTAGGGTGCCTAATGGTGCTGAAAGTTCCTGCCCGAGTAAACACAGGATGCAGCCTGTATTGTTATTGGGTCCCATGGAGGCTGTATTTTTTGCCTTTGAGAGAGCAGTGATGACCTGTTCCCTAGATATAAGGGGAAGGGGGCAGGTACTGGGGATGTCCTGATTTACTGATGGAGGGACAGAGGGTGAAGTTTTTACTGAATCTGTCAGCCAGCACGTTTGCTATATCTATGGCTTTGTAAATGTGGTGTCCTTGGCCACCAGTTCTGAACAGATCTGGGTGCTTCATTTGAGGTTGTGGACATATGTGAAGAGGCCTTATGACTGTCTCTAGTAGATGTGGCCAGTTTGGAGGATTTCACTAGTGCTCTTATTTGCTTGTTAAGGCTAAGGAGACATTGCTTCCAATTGGGCATCTGCTCCTTCTTGGTCTTGGACAGCAATTTTTTGCCTTTTTGTAGAGTTTATTTATTGCAGATATCCACCATACAGGTTTACTCTTCTTTGCGGAGGATGATTTAGTCGGGTATTCTTGATTCCATGCATCTATATAAATGCTCGTGTAGTGCTTTGGTGTAGTTTTGGATATTGGTGCCAGTTCCTACAGAGGGGGAGGGGGCTGTGAAGCTGTTTATACCATCACTCAGGAGGCTGTAATCAGCTTTGGAGAAGTTTTTATGTCCCATCCTAGCTAGAAATGGCTTGGGGGAGATGGTGACTTTGAAAATGACCACTTTATCATCAGATCTTATCAGGGAGGATGATACTGTAGGGATGCTGCAGTGGTTACTCATGTTGGTTAATACGAAGTCCAAGATATTATCACCTCTTATGGGGCTGTCGACTAGCTGTTCCAAGGCACTTGCATTGTGTTCTGGCATGAGTAGTTCTTCCAATCTATGTCTGGGAAGTTAAAGTAACCCATGATCAGGGAAAAGGGTTGAAACTTGATAGATTTGAACAGGTCCAAATAGGCGGATTGGGCATCTTACATTAGATATCTCCCTTTCTGGATGCTTAAGAAATCTAGAAATATATACTTTCCTACATTAGGAGGGAAGCTGAGCACACCAAAATAAGCTATCATTCATCACTGATACTGAGCCAGAAACTGTGTTGTATTGTAAATACTCAGCAATGAAAAATGTTCCAATCTAGCAGAGGCTTTTTTGAATAATTTTCTGACAGCAGCTGGCAAAGATGCTTGGTATTTGGGGCATTTTATGGAAGCTAACGCAAATGGAATGAAAGAAGAATTGCATTATATGCATTTGCTGAATCCTGCTAGGTTGCTGTACTTAATTCTTTTGTTTGCTTTATTTTGTTTGAAATAAACTACATTGTGCAAGTACCGTGCTTCTCAGACTTGAATTTCAGAGTGTAGCTAAACAAGATTTTCTTCAGGATGATAGATTATCTTTTATCTAAACCATCAAGCGCTTCTTCTGTAGACTTCGATATTTCTTAGGAACTTAATGACCTATTTTCAGTTTGCCATCCATTCCTTATTGCAATATTACCAGCTCTCCATTTTTGTTACTGTAACATAGGTAATTAATTCTTCAAGGGCAGCAGGCCCTGAATTTGCAGCTGAAACACTGCGGACAGTGGACCATAGTTGTTTGCTAGCAGCAATCTTTTCATTAGTTACAGATCGCTTTAATGTGGAATTATTCAGATGAATTTTACTTCTGGAGAGATTGTGTATATTGACTGACATTGGTGGATTGTAATGACAGAAGTTTGCATGGCCATGTATGGTTGAAATGGTCTCATTTGGCAGTTTTGTCATTATTGGTTCACATGTTTTGTTTCATTGCTTACTGGAAAAATGTTCAAAACTATACATTTAAAGCATGCTCTAACAAGTGGTGCTGTATTATAGAAGGGATATTAGTTGATTATTATATATTATAATTTACTACAGTCAGGAAGATGAATCAAATAACTTTTGCATGTTCCTCAAATTGTGTGCAAGGGGCCTATGATTTGAAAACAGCCGTAAGGTAAACTTAATCTGCCACTGGCCAGATGCATTTTCTTTGAATGTGGGTTTTAATGCTGTTTCAGTGAATGTGAATTTCAAAGGCAGAAAAGTTTTAATGCTAAGTCTGTTTTCATTGTGAGACTGTATTACTTTGTTTAGCAAATGTATTCAGTGCTTGTGCTATAGCATTTGAAATAATGTTTTAAATTAAATCCAAATATCTGTAATCATTGTAGAAGTAAAGCAGAAAACAGTATGCACACTGAAAGTTTTGAACTGCGTTTATGGCAACTGGGAAGAAATGGAGAAATAGCCAAGTAATGGGACACTGTAATGTCTGCGTGGGAGGGAATGGGGATACCAAAATTACATACATTTTGCTTTCACATACATGTCTAGAATTTTTTATATGAAAAGTTGGCAACCCTACCTTAAATACGGAAGACGTAATAAGGGATCTGGGGACCCAAGTAGATAGTAACCTCTCCTTTGATAATCACATTTCCAAAGTGGTTAGAAAATCTTTCTATGTGGCCTACCTAATCACAAAAGGGTTTAGATCCAGATCGAAAGAGGTAATTGGTCCCCTCTATGCATCACTCATCAGACCCATCATAGAGTACAATGCCCCATTTGAGATTTACCTTACAAGACGCCTGCAACAACTGGAAAGACCACAGAAGTACCTCACCAAGAGGATCACTGGCCTCAAGCAGATGCCCTATGCAGCTCGACTGAAGAAACTCCAGCTGTACTCGGTTGCATACCGCCTACTCAGAGGTGATCTTTGCCGGACATACAAGGCTATGTCCAACCCAGAATTGATGGACATGCTCCACCTAAAGAAAACCATATCCCCCTCAAGCCACATGCTCCATTGATTTAAACCTCACCACAACAGTAAATAGGACATGCTGGAGGTATAGATTCCTGTCCCAGAGATTTCCCATGCTCTGGAACAAGATTCCAATCTACATTAGGCAGAGCTTCTCGCTAACCCTCTTCAAGAGAAACCTTGACGAGTGGATGGGAAACAGAAAGTTTACCCCAGGGATCACTTCAATGGCTCTGCTGGACAGAGGCACAGGGAACTAATCTAAGGGGTCGGCGAAAGCCAACACATTCCGGCTAGGCTTATAAATGCCTTCGGGCAGATAGCCTAGTACCTACCTATGAACCTAATAACAAAAGTTCTGGAACATAGTGAAAAGGGAAGTTATGAAAGGTAACATAAAACCATGACATGAAAGAGATAATATATGAATATTACAGATATTTGAAAAATGTGGAAGAAGAAAATCAGTAACATAATTATGAGTACAACAGGATCCATATGGAATGGTAGATGTAAGGATGCTATGTTCAGTAAAAAGGAAACTTTTTAAATGTTAAGAGAACCTTTAGTTCTTGTTTCATTTTAAGGGTTGGGGTAAGTGAGTATACAAACATGAAGCTGAAAAGTATTATTTGCACCAGGAAAATATGAAATTATGTAAATTAATTGATATATTATTATAAATATGTATACATGAAGTGATGTAAATATTGTGTAATATGTGATGAAATTTTGAAAAAGCATAAACTCACTAGGGTAGAATATTCCAAGATGGTGGCTCCCTGCTGCTTTGCATGCTATTGTTTTTGTTTGTCTATTTGTTTGCTTGCTTATTTATGTTTGTTAAATAAAGTAGGTAGGTTACTACTGTGTCATCTAGTAAAAGAGCTGATGCTGTTTTGCTGGAACGTATGGGAAATAAGTCCCCTTCATTGTTCTGGAGTCAAGTTATGGATTCTCTCCAGTATCTTGAATAAATGAATCTAGTTGCTTCTCTTCTTGAATCACAGCCTGCTGCAGTTATGGATGGTGAGAAGTTCACAGGGTCTGTTTCATTCCAAGAGGAAGACTGTCCCATTCAGCTTGTTGTAGTTGCTGAGACTGATGCAGAATCTGTGTTACTGCTTCCAAGTAGGAATTTTTATGGTAGTGTTGTTAGTATAGGTCCAGAGTATTCTCCTGGTATTTCTTCTTCTCCTGAAAGTACTTCAGATATAGACAGAGACCTCCAGATCAGCTTCAATAAAAGCTTCCACATATTTTTTTTTTTAATATGACAGTTACTATGCATGGGATCTTTTAGTTGCTTCATGGGAGATGCATTCTGGTATTCATTTGGGAAGTGAAAGGTTTATAGATTTATGTTCTGAAACTTCTGGAATAGTTGCATGATTTGTGCAGCATTTTATCAGAAAAAAAGAAGAAGAAATAAATCCATAGAGATTTTTGTGTGTCAAGGCTTAAACCTTCAGATATGGAAGCATTTTAACTCCAGTTCCGCACTGATTTTATCGCTACTCATTAGTTATTAGTCCTAGTTTTCATTGTTTTCTGCTGTTGAATATATTAGGAAATGAATTGATTTAAGAGGTATCGGGGTGGAGGTGGTGGGACGTTTGGGTCAATCTGGATACTAAAGGCAATTCACTGGTGCACTGGCCAAGTATTCTAATCGTAAGTGGTTGCAGATGCATCTTCTGTTACTCCAGACAGCCTAAAATGCTTTTATTTATGTAGTGATTTTGATTATTTTTATCAATGTATTGCTTTAAAAAGATGCTTTAACTGTGACAGTTTTGGTTGTGATGGAAAGTTTTGTTTATTTTTGTGTTCAAACTATGTGTGGGGGGAGGTTAGGACACCTCTCTTCAGCATTTGCTTCAGCTGAACTTCCTGTTACTGATACTGACACAGCTGATTCTCCAGTTTCTTACAATCCTAAAGTGCTTCATAAAGTTTCTTCTTGGGAGCATGTGCATTCTAAGTGAGATGTGTTTATATCTTCTGATGCTGTAGATGCTGCTGATGGAAGGTGGGTTGTTCATGTCTCTAGTGGTAAAACTGTTACTCCTTCTAATGCTTTAGATTGCCTTGTATTCTGATTGGAAAGAGAGGGGATGCTGAATTGTATCATGTTGGAGAAGGTAAAGGTGCTACTACAATCATGTGGTTAAGGCATTGTAAAAAAACAAACATATTAAGCTTGTTCATAGATTTGTAAAGAATGAAAAATTACAATGTTTCTGTCATTTCCCTTAATTAACAGTTTGGTAAATTTGCATAAAAGGCTTATCACTTTGAGTGGTGCCAGCATCTTCCATATGACATTATTTGTTTATTGGATACCCATTTGATTTTCTTTCATTATAGGACACAGTTTCAAAAAGTCTAGGGATGAATTCCTCTTCTGACATTTTTATCTGACAAATGAAGCCATGTGCATGGACTTACTAGATGTTTCAATGTTCACTCCTGATACAGGCGTTGTCTTATAATTTAAGTGCATAGATAAGCTATTATGTCTAGTAGCAAATTATGCTTCCACAGATTTGCACAGAGTGGTTTAGTTATCTAAGTCTGTCTTACCATTTCTTAGGGTCTCCACAGATATTCTGTGGATCAAGGATTTCAGTTTTCATGTAAGGCATGTTACCAAGAAAATTACAACTGTAGTGAAAATCTGGAGTGTAAAGATCCCAGGCCCAGCCTCAGTCAAACTTCCAGAAAGCCTGTACTTACTGCAGAGGATATTGCTATATACCTTAGATGACTAGAAATACGCAACCCAACCAATACAGAATCCCATTCAGGCAAAGTAAAATATGTGTCTATGATCTTATCAGCAATAGACTTTAAAGTCCAGGTAATCCACTCACCATGAAAAGAAGAATGTGTGCAAAATACATTCTGGAAACATAAGAAGAAAGATGCAGAAATATCTGCTTCGATCGTTAACAAGATCCCAGTTTTACTCCTCAACTATTCATTAGTGTCTTGAAAATCAGAAGCTAAAAATAGTGTTGTACAGGGTGGGCAATAAGACCTGATACCAGCACACCTTTTAACTGTCCAGATTTTTGTCTCATATCTTTGGTCTGTTCCTCAAAAATTTGTGGTTTTCTGGCAAATCACTTGGATGATCTGAGGAATGACGTCATTAAACAATGACATATGTTTCAGTTTCAGACTTCAAATCTTTCAGAAAATGTATATTAAAAAAACCATGTTACTCAAACAAGTTTATTAGAGCAATATGTACTATATGTCCCTATTTCTGGGCATTGGTCCCCCATTTTACTGGGCTTTGTCCAGATTTCTTGCACTAAGAGGTTGAGAGGTATGGATACCAGACATAGTTGCCAGAAATTCTGTACAAAAAGAATGAAGCTAGATATTCTATCCAGCAACAACTGAGTCTATAACAATAACAGCATAAAAGGGTACAAAGCTAGACAAATATCATGCACTGGGATTTGTCCAACTATTAAGATGAGTCACCCTACGGCTGTATATTAAGTGTATAGCCAAGGTACAGTTGTGGCACTAAAAAAGGGTTGAAGGTGGAAAACCATGACATGACATAACATTATAAGCCACTGAGTAAGGAAAATACCTAGTTTACTCTTCTATTGGTTTATTTTTCAACTTGCAAAGAATTTAATATTTTATTTTCATGTTATCAAGCAATGCTCATAAAAAAAAAAAACAAATTAAAAATATATGCTAGCATTGACAATTACAACTAAACACTAACCTTGAGTTGCAGTATTCAAATGTGTTCCTTCCTACTATCAGTATCATGGACCAGTCAGATGTACTAGAACCAAGGCAAAAAACTTACCATGGATTATAGTTGGAATAAATATTTTATGACTCCTTGAGCCACTCCATGGAAAGCCTATCATAAAATTGTGTGCAAGGGGCCTATGATTTGAAAACAACCGTAAGGTAAACTTAATCTGCCACTGGCCAGATGCATTTTCTTTGAATGTGGGTTTTAATGCTGTTTCAGTGAATGTGAATTTCAAAGGCAGAAAAGTTTTAATGCTAAGTCTGTTTTCATTGTGAGACTGTATTACTTTGTTTAGCAAATGTATTCAGTGCTTGTGCTATAGCATTTGAAATAATGTTTTAAATTAAATCCAAATATCTGTAATCATTGTAGAAGTAAAGCAGAAAATAGTATGCACACTGAAAGTTTTGAACTGCGTTTATGGCAACTGGGAAGAAATGGAGAAATAGCCAAGTAATGGGACACTGTAATGTCTGCGTGGGAGGGAATGGGGATACCAAAATTACATACATTTTGCTTTCACATACATGTCTAGAATTTTTTATATGAAAAGTTGGCAACCCTACCTTAAATACGGAAGACGTAATAAGGGATCTGGGGACCCAAGTAGATAGTAACCTCTCCTTTAATAATCACATTGCCAAAGTGGTTAGAAAATCCTTCTATGTGGCCCACCTAATCACAAAAGGGTTTAGATCCAGGTCGAAAGAGGTAATTGGTCCCCTCTATGCATCACTCATCAGACCCATCATAGAGTACAATGCCCCATTTGAGATTTACCTTACAAGACACCTGCAACAACTGGAAAGACCACAGAAGTACCTCACCAAGAGGATCACTGGCCTCAAGCAGATGCCCTATGCAGCTCGACTGAAGAAACTTCAGCTGTACTCGGTTGCATACCGCCTACTCAGAGGTGATCTTTGCCGGACATACAAGGCTATGTCCAACCCAGAATTGATGGACATGCTCCACCTAAAGAAAACCATATCCCCTCAAGCCACATGCTCCATTGATTTAAACCTCACCACAACAGTAAATAGGACATGCTGGAGGTATAGATTCCTGTCCCAGAGATTTCCCATGCTCTGGAACAAGATTCCAATCTACATTAGGCAGAGCTTCTCGCTAACCCTCTTCAAGAGAAACCTTGACGAGTGGATGGGAAACAGAAAGCTTACCCCAGGGATCACTTCAATGGCTCTGCTGGACAGAGGCACAGGGAACTAATCTAAGGGGTCGGCGAAAGCCAACACATTCCGGCTAGGCTTATAAATGCCTTCGGGCAGATAGCCTAGTACCTACCTATGAACCTAATAACAAAAGTTCTGGAACATAGTGAAAAGGGAAGTTATGAAAGGTAACATAAAACCATGACATGAAAGAGATAATATATGAATATTACAGATATTTGAAAAATGTGGAAGAAGAAAATCAGTAACATAATTATGAGTACAACAGGATCCATATGGAATGGTAGACGTAAGGATGCTATGTTCAATAAAAAGGAAACATTTTAAATGTTAAGAGAACCTTTAGTTCTTGTTTCATTTTAAGGGTTAGGGTAAGTGAGTATACAAACATGAAGCTGAAAAGTATTATTTGCACCAGGAAAATATGAAATTATGTAAATTAATTGATATATTATTATAAATATGTATACATGAAGTGATGTAAATATTGTGTAATATGTGATGAAATTTTGAAAAAGCATAAAGTATCCCTACTCACTAGGGTAGAATATTCCAAGATGGTGGCTCCCTGCTGCTTTGCATGCTATTGTTTTTGTTTGTCTATTTGTTTGCTTGCTTATTTATGTTTGTTAAATAAAGTAGGTAGGTTACTACTGTGTCATCTAGTAAAAGAGCTGATGCTGTTTTGCTGGAACGTATGGGAAATAAGTCCCCTTCATTGTTCTGGAGTCAAGTTATGGATTCTCTCCAGTATCTTGAATAAATGAATCTAGTTGCTTCTCTTCTTGAATCACAGCCTGCTGCAGTTATGGATGGTGAGAAGTTCACAGGGTCTGTTTCATTCCAAGAGGAAGACTGTCCCATTCAGCTTGTTGTAGTTGCTGAGACTGATACAGAATCTGTGTTACTGCTTCCAAGTAGGAATTTTTATGGTAGTGTTGTTAGTATAGGTCCAGAGTATTCTGCTGGTATTTCTTCTTCTCCTGAAAGTACTTCAGATATAGACAGAGACCTTCAGATCAGCTTCAATAAAAGCTTCCACATAATTTTTTTTAATATGACAGTTACTATGCATGGGATCTTTTAGTTGCTTCATGGGAGATGCATTCTGGTATTCATTTGGGAAGTGAAAGGTTTATAGATTTATGTTCTGAAACTTCTGGAATAGTTGCATGATTTGTGCAGCATTTTATCAGAAAAAAAAGAAGAAGAAATAAATCCATAGAGATTTTTGTGTGTCAAGGCTTAAACCTTCAGATATGGAAGCATTTTAACTCCAGTTCCGCACTGATTTTATCGCTACTCATTAGTTATTAGTCCTAGTTTTCATTGTTTTCTGCTGTTGAATATATTAGGAAATGAATTGATTTAAGAGGTATCGGGGTGGAGGTGGTGGGACGTTTGGGTCAATCTGGATACTAAAGGCAATTCACTGGTGCACTGGCCAAGTATTCTAATCGTAAGTGGTTGCAGATGCATCTTCTGTTACTCCAGACAGCCTAAAATGCTTTTATTTATGTAGTGATTTTGATTATTTTTATCAATGTATTGCTTTAAAAAGATGCTTTAACTGTGACAGTTTTGGTTGTGATGGAAAGTTTTGTTTATTTTTGTGTTCAAACTATGTGTGGGGGGAGGTTAGGACACCTCTCTTCAGCATTTGCTTCAGCTGAACTTCCTGTTACTGATACCGACACAGCTGATTCTCCAGTTTCTTACAATCCTAAAGTGCTTCATAAAGTTTCTTCTTGGGAGCATGTGCATTCTAAGTGAGATGTGTTTACATCTTCTGATGCTGTAGATGCTGATGATGGAAGGTGGGTTGTTCATGTCTCTAGTGGTAAAACTGTTACTCCTTCTAATGCTTTAGATTGCCTTGTATTCTGATTGGAAAGAGAGGGGATGCTGAATTGTATCATGTTGGAGAAGGTAAAGTAAAAAAACAAACATATTAAGCTTGTTCATAGATTTGTAAAGAATGAAAAATTACAATGTTTCTGTCATTTCCCTTAATTAACAGTTTGGTAAATTTGCATAAAAGGCTTATCACTTTGAGTGGTGCCAGCATCTTCCATATGACATTATTTGTTTATTGGATACCCATTTGATTTTCTTTCATTATAGGACACAGTTTCAAATAGTCTAGGGATGAATTCCTCTTCTGACATTTTTATCTGACAAATGAAGCCATGTGCATGGACTTACTAGATGTTTCAATGTTCACTCCTGATACAGGCGTTGTCTTATAATTTAAGTGCATAGATAAGCTATTATGTCTAGTAGCAAATTATGCTTCCACAGATTTGCACAGAGTGGTTCAGTTATCTAAGTCTGTCTTACCATTTCTTAGGGTCTCCACAGATATTCTGTGGATCAAGGATTTCAGTTTTCATGTAAGGCACGTTACCAAGAAAATTACAACTGTAGTGAAAATCTGGAGTGTAAAGATCCCAGGCCCAGCCTCAGTCAAACTTCCAGAAAGCCTGTACTTACTGCAGAGGATATTGCTATATACCTTAGATGACTAGAAATACATAACCCAACCAATACAGAATCCCATTCAGGCAAAGTAAAATATGTGTCTATGATCTTATCAGCAATAGACTTTAAAGTCCAGGTAATCCACTCACTATGAAAAGAAGAATGTGTGCAAAATACATTCTGGAAACATAGGAAGTAAGATGCAGAAATATCTGCTTCGATGGTTAACAAGATCCCAGTTTTACTCCTCAACTATTCAATAGTGTCTTGAAAATCAGAAGCTAAAAATAGTGTTGTACAGGGTGGGCAATAAGACCTGATACCAGCACACCTTTTAACTGTCCAGATTTTTGTCTCATATCTTTGGTCTGTTCCTCAAAAATTTGTGGTTTTCTGGCAAATCACTGGGATGATCTGAGGAATGACGTCATTAAACAATGACATATGTTTCAGTTTCAGACTTCAAATCTTTCAGAAAATGTATATTAAAACAAACCATGTTACTCAAACAAGTTTATTAGAGCAATATGTACTATATGTCCCTATTTCTGGGCATTGGTCCCCCATTTTACTGGGCTTTGTCCAGATTTCTTGCACTAAGAGGTTGAGAGGTATGGATACCAGACATAGTTGCCAGAAATTCTGTACAAAAAGAATGAAGCTAGATATTCTATCCAGCAACAACTGAGTCTATAACAATAACAGCATAAAAGGGTACAAAGCTAGACAAATATCATGCACTGGGATTTGTCCAACTATTAAGATGAGTCACCCTACGGCTGTACATTAAGTGTATAGACAAGGTACAGCTGTGGCACTAAAAAAGGGTTGAAGGTGGAAAACCATGACATGACATAACATTATAAGCCACTGAGTAAGGAAAATACCTAGTTTACTCTTCTATTGGTTTATTTTTCAACTTGCAAAGAATTTAATGTTTTATTTTCATGTTATCAAGCAATGCTCATAAAAAAAAAAAACAAATTAAAAATATATGCTAGCATTGACAATTACAACTAAACACTAACCTTGAGTTGCAGTATTCAAATGTGTTCCTTCCTATTATCAGTATCATGGACCAGTCAGATGTACTAGAACCAAGGCAAAAAACTTACCATGGATTATAGTTGGAATAAATATTTTATGACTCCTTGAGCCACTCCATGGAAAGCCTATCATAAAATTAACAACCGTAAGGTATTTGAAATAATGTTTTAAATTAAATCCAAATATCTGTAATCATTGTAGAAGTAAAGCAGAAAATAGTATGCACACTGAAAGTTTTGAACTGCGTTTATGGCAACTGGGAAGAAATGGAGAAATAGCCAAGTGGACACTGTAATGTCTGCGTGGAGGAATTACAATGCCCCATTTGAGATTTACCTGACACCTGCAACAACAAAGACCACAGAAGTACCTCACCAAGAGTGCTGTTTTTATAATCTTGAAACCTCTTTCTTGTTCCACAGATCACGGAAATTAATCACTTTTATACTAATTTCTAAAACCTTTATTTTGGAAACTGCTTAAAAAAACTCAGACTTGGTGCTACCTTAACTGAAGAACTCCTAAAACATCTAAAGATCACTGCATATGTAGTTACATGCCTTGTCACTATCTTGTTTAAAAAAGGCAGGAATTGAATAACTTATGTAATGTTATTTAGGTTATATGATATGCAGCAATATATATGATATGTTTGTAAATGTGAACTTGTTAATACAGTTTCATTACTTTTGTATAAATGTAAATTTGTCTATGTCACAAGTGATAATTCAATAAAAGTGTTTAATAAAAAAAGAACACCTTTTCCATTTTGCCACAAAAAAAAAAAAAAAAAAAAAAAAAAAAACATATCCCTGAACTGCAGAGGAAGGTAATCCTAGTTTAGCTTCATAAAGTGATTCCTACTGTGTATTTAATATTTTCTGTTCCATTGCTCCTGCCTGTACTCTGTTTATGGTATTGGAAGAACTAATTCATATATAGCTTTTTGACTACTTACGTTATAATAATCTTCTCTACATCCCACAGCATTGCTTTGCTTTCATCCTCTTTTTGGGAATAAGAAGGCACTGTCTGACTTCATCATACATTTGCATGATAAATCTCATCTGGGAAACTATGTTAGTCCAGTATTCCTGGTTTTATTAAAGGGATTTAACAACATCAGCCATAACCTTCTTCTA
Organism: Protopterus annectens; assembly: GCF_019279795.1. Taxonomy (NCBI): domain Eukaryota; kingdom Metazoa; phylum Chordata; order Ceratodontiformes; family Protopteridae; genus Protopterus; species Protopterus annectens. Next base: position 91,686,532 of record NC_056734.1, read on the forward strand.
TACCTTCTTGCCAGCTGTGGTCTTTCCCTGGATTCTGTACAGTAGTTTAAGAGTTATCTTGAAAGAATGACTGAAACTGATGCCTGGCTGACACAGTTTCTGTCCCTTAGCAGTTTGCTGGGGCATCCTGCAGGGCTGAGTGCCTAAGCCCTCATTTTTACTACTTTGTCACTACAGTAAACTCTCAGTTAACCGGCACCCATGGGGATTGTCAGATGCCGGATAACTGTAGTTTCTGGTTGCTTGAGAGTTACTATTAAAAATAGGCCCGACTAATACTAGACCCTATACTATTTGTTTGCTTTTACTTGTTCTCAGGTTGGGGAGAGAGGGAATTTATTCTTATCTTCTGTTTTAAAACTTTAAAACTAAAAGCATAAGGTACGTTTCTGCAGGGGGGAAACAGAAAGTGCAACACATAAAAATTGGACTGTATTTCTTAGATATTTTTTTTTCTGGTTGTTGGAGAGTGTTGGTTGCTTGAGTTTCAGTTAACTGGGAGTTTACTGTAGTATATCAGGATACTGTAGAGAAGCTAGGCTGCTACAGTATGCATCTGTCTTCACCTTTGTTATACTTAGTGTCACAATCAAAATATAAAATTGTTGTTTAAGTATTCAGTAAGTCTAGGGTGTGAGTCATGTGATTAGGACAGGGGCTTCAGTTTAGAGTAAACGTTTGATGTGAAAGCATCTCTGGGGGTTCTTTCTGTACTATCCTGAACTGTTGTGTTTAGCATCATGTTGCTCTTCTGACTTGGCATGCTGTCCAAAGCAAACTTGTTTGGGACACTTGTACAGTACATTTTATGTTTTAATCTACATTTTGCAGTATTGTTGCTATCATGTATGTACTGGCCACCCCTCAGCTATAGGTCAGCAGTAAACCTGAGTGAGGCTTATAAATGAAAACCATCCATTTGGGCTTACTCTGCATTTCTCTCTCTCTCCAAACAGCTCATTTTTACTGTGCAGTAGTTCTGAATCTTAGTGAAAAAAGACAAAAAGAAAAACTGTTGCAAAACACAAAGATGCCAAACAGGAGCAAAAGGATGAGCCACTCCACAGTAAAAAATGTACCTATTCAGGCCAAATTCAATAAAACCAATTCTGGACTTTATTGAAGAAAATGAAACAAATGATAAGCGCTTTCGTCCTGACCACTTCAGAACTTCATCAGATAATGAATTATTTTACACAAACCATTTATATAGTACAGAGGAAACTGGGTAAAACAGTCATTAAAAGTTAATAAGTTATTTAAAATGACACACCCCCTTAAAGAAAAATCATGTAAAAAACATGCTTTATTTATGAAAACTGGTTAAAATGCATAAATAAATGTGGAAAATTCAAATTGTATTTTAAAAACATAATAAAATATATAATTTAATAGTACAGAAGAAATATAAAATTAAAAAAAAAACATTGTTATCTTTCTAAAGCTTTTAGTTTCAACAGAGAGCTAATGGAAATGTGTTCATTTAGGCCTGGCCAACTTGATGCATTGAGACGCAGTTGCCAGTAAACCTCTCTCCTTTCTAACAAAAGTGACCAGGCACCACCTCGAGGTTCTGTTTTAATATTGTCAATGACAGTGAAGTGAAAAGAGTGACCAGTATTTTCCATAATGTGCTTACTAAGTGCATTTGTATCTTTTTTTGATTTTATATCAGACAAATGTTCGTAAATTCGGTTCTTTAATTTACGGTCAGTTTTTCCAATGTAAAAATAGCTACAACAGTTACATAGGGCACAATAAATAATCCTTTCAGATCCACAGTTAAATTTTTGATGTAATTTCACTTCAGACTTGTTTATCAGAAAAATGCCCCCTTCCTTAATGTGTTTGCAATATTTACACATGGCACACTTTTTCATGTGCCCAACATTATTCACTCCCTTTGGTTTAATCTCAAAAATGTTTTTTTAAGTTTCTGCCTTTCTTGAATACTATGATAGGGTGTGAATCAATGAAAGTTCTATTGGCTTTCTCTAGGTTTAGAATGATCCAATTAGTTTCCAAGATTTTCCTTAATGCAAAACTGTCATTGGTATATATAGTCATAAAAGATGTCTTATAGTCCCTTTTAAGTTCTTGATTCTGCACACTTATAGACTAGGTAAAATTATTGGCATTGGTGATGCTGTTATCAATGTCTGTTATTAAGGGGCTAAAATGCCCTCTCTCCCTTTTATTTACTACCTCTAACATAATGTCAGTAATAAACTTGCACGGGTAGCCTCTTCTTGAAAACATGGCTTTCAAATTGTCACATTTGCTAAGGAAATCATCCATATCAGATAGCATTCAGGCCGCCCTCACAAAATGAGACAAAATGGATTATTAACTTACGAGCAGACCAACTCCCAAGTCTGAATAGTGTCATACCACTAAAAACAATGTTAAAAGCCAGGAGACCTACCATTGGTTGATTTAAGGGTGTGCCTGTTCAAAGGCTTAGTTATTGACCTAAAGTTTAACATTTACATGCGCCACTACATCTCATATGCCATTGATTAGAATGAAGGTGTGCACACAATGAAGAATAGTGATTGGGAGAAATACTTTTTGAATGAACAGATTTGCACATAAACATCTGGGGGATGTCCTTTAAATAGTTACTTTCAGTCCCATTGTTTTAACGATCTGAGGAAGATATTGTTGAAAGCGCTTATCGTGGATATTAAGGGACTATTTCATATGCTTTTAAGTTCACATTAAATTTGCAGTTTTTATCTGTTATATATTGAATTCAGTTTTGGTGGTGCAGCATGTTTGTCTTTTTGTATTTCTACTTTTACTAGCTAGCACCTTAGCAGTGGTAGATACATTTTGATTAGAACCTAGTAATATTTGTTACCTTATGAGAGAAGGTAGCATTTCTACTGTTCTGGACACTTGACCTCCTACTGGTATTGATTTAAAGTTGTGATTTGAATAGCTATCATGCCTTTCTTGTCTGCTTTTAATTGTTCAGCTGTGTTCACCATCGCTGTCCATATCACTAAGCTACACATTGCACAGAGGTTGGGCACAGTCCATTATATAGACGCATGTCCCTGAAATTGAACTGTGACTTTAGGCCTATCCTACCTTTTTCCCCATACATATTACCATATCTTCAACTTCTGCTGTCAAGGTGTTCAACCAGTGCAGCTAGGTACCTAACATCTGCATCTTCCTGCAACCCTCACCACCCAGCTACAGTTCACATCACTTTACATTGTGAAGTGGTATCTAGCCTCTCTCCTTTGTGCATCTGAAAAGTTTTCATCACTTCCAGCTTGATAGCTGTAATACAGTTTTCTACTGTCTTAAAAAGCTCTTATCCAAAAACATATGGGCCTATTGTCTTCTATACTCTGTAAGGATCCCCCCACTCAGGTGTTAAGCCTCTAATATAGTACACCCTTTACCTTGTCAAGTAAATCCAGTTTGACATCCTCACTGTGCTGAGTTATTTAAAACATATCTTGCAAATCCTTGAATATATCTGAGGCATAAACAAAACTCTCAAACTACTCAGCAGCAAATTAAAATCCCATATAATACACCATTACTCAAAAACACTACATAGAGGAGTAACCATACTGACCCATACGTTGTCCTTAAGGTATCATGGGCTAGCAAAAATAGCATGGTAATGTACTAGCTACAGGTGACTCCATAGTAAGACACACTGACACTCCACTCATAAGGCATAACCAAGATACTGTGATGGTGCGTTGCCTCTCTGGAGCCAGTATATAACAGGTGGCTATGGCATTCCAGATACCACTGTGACATAGTTGTTTTTCATGTGGGTCTGAGTAACTTGTGGCAAAGTTCCTTGGATTATATAAAGAATGACCAGACTAAACTCTCTGAGTATACATCCAAGACTGGTGCTCAGCTAATCTTGAGCAGCACTCTACCTTCACCAACAATGATGTCTCAACAGAAACTAAAGATAATTAACTTCAATAAATGGCTTATCAGTTGATGCCATTCAATGGGAGTTCAATGTAACAGTCTAGAGGGAGACTGCTGACAGTCCTACCTGCTTCATGAAGGATGACCTGCACTTTTTACCTCGTGGTTTTTGTATACTGGCCAAAATTTCTCCACCCCATAATGCTATACATAGGCAAGATGAACCTTCTCCAACTACCAAACTAACTAACCAGGCCAGAATAGTTCTAATGTGGTATTGTTTTAATAAAAAAATGCTGTCTCTAGAAGCCATCAAAACACTAGAACATACTGACATCTGCATTGTTACTGGTACATAATTTGCTGTGAGCTGCAGAGTTGGAATCTATTCCAAACTGATAAGTACACTTTTTGCAACTTAATTTGCACTGCACTGTATTTATACACGTGCCTATTATTTATAGTGATGCTGTATTGTTTCTGTCTCTTGTTGTCTCCACTGTGTTTTTTTCTCAGGGTAGCTCAAGCTAGTTTCAGGGAGGGGGTTGCTGAGCCAGCCCACATCCTAGCTGTTAGTCCTTGCCTGAGGTGTATTTTCACTGCTGTAATTTCAATACAGACTGCATTTCTGTGAACTGCTGGAAAGCTGATAGATTTGCTGTGAGCTGCAGAGTTGGAATCTATTCTAAACTGATAAGTACACTTTTTGCAACTTAATTTACACTGTGCTGTATTTATACACTTGCCTATTATTTATAGTGATGCTGCATTGTTTCTGTCTCTTGTTGTCTCCACTGTATTTTTTTCTCAGGGTAGCTCAAGCTAGTTTCAGGGAGGGGGTTGTTGAGCCAGCCCACATCCTAGCTGTTAGTCATTGCCTGAGGTGTATTTCACTGCTGTAATCCAATACAGACTGCATTTCTATGAACTGCTGGAAAGCTGATAGATTTGCTGTGAGCTGCATAACTGGAATCTATTTCAAACTGATAAGTACACTTTTTGCAACTTAATTTGCACTGTGCTGTATTTATACAATTGCCTATTATTTATAGTGGTGCTGTACTGTTTCTTTCTCTTGTTGTCTCCACCACTGTGTTTCTCCCATCCACCCTGCTTGTTCCTGTTTTGGTGTTAATCTTTGGTGGCTTTGAAACTGCCCGCCCCTCTTGTAAGTTTGTATTTGGATACTCCTTCTGGGCCTATCTCATTTGCTCACTCAACTGAGTGCAGTGAGATCATATTGTGATTTCAGGCACTCCTACTGTGTACAAAGAGAGCATTTGAAAAGGACAACCCCTGTAGCCTCTTAATCCTGCTGTGTTCCCTCCCTCAAAAAAAAAAAAAAATATATATATATATATATATATATATATATATATATATATATATTCAGCGGCTCTTACCGTAACCATCATAGTTGGTGTTCTGCGTACTGTTATCTGTTCAGTTGTTCTTACTCTGCACTTATTACTGCTTGTTAGTAGCCTTCTTATTTAATGCCTTCTGCACTTGTTTTTTAGTCATTTGTTAATTTAATTGCATTTAATTAAACTGTATTTGCCATAATATTGATACACGTGTGCTAGACTGCACTGCATTTGAATTGTATTTACTGCTGTTTTAGCTGCTTTTCTGTAAAAAAAAAATCCTAGCTTGTTTCCTGCCTTTCCTGTAACTTGTCTAGTCCAGATACAGACTTGCTGTATCCAGGACTGTTTGTAAGCTCCTGAGTCCCCCAAGCCTTTCTGTGTTGGAGGGAATCATTCTAGCTTATCAGTGGGAGTGGTAAGCACTAGACAGCCTATCTACCACAGGAAGAGAGGTTTCTGGCCCAGAAATTATAGTTTATTGGCCTTTTGGGAAGCTCTTTCATCTCTTTCAACCTTCTGATTCAAAAGCCTGTGTTTGTGCTTGTTTCCTGCCTTCACTGTTACTAGTCTAGTCCAGGTACAGATTTGCTGTATACAGGACTCCTTGTAAGCTTCTGAGCCCCCCCCCCAAGCCTTTCTGTGTTGGAGGGAAACCTTCTAGCTTATGAGTGGGAGTGGTAAGCATTAGGTAGCCTATCTACCACAAGAGGAGTGGTTCCTGGCCCAGAAATTGTAGCTACTGGCTGTTTGGGCAGCTTTTTCCTATCTCTTTCAACTTTCTGGTTTAAAAGCTGCACTTGCGCTTGTTTCCCACCTTTCCTGTTACTAGCCTAGTCCAGATACAGAGTTGCTGTATCCAGGACTGTTGGTAAGCTTCTGAGCCCCGCAAGCCTTTCTGTGTTGGAGGGAAGCCTTCTAGCTTATCAATGGGAGTGGTAAGCACTAGGTAGCCTATCTACCACAAGAGGAGTGGTTCTGGCCCAGAAATTGTAGTTTATTGGCCATTTGGGCAGTTTTTTCCATCTCTCTCAACTTTCTGGTTTTAAAGCCTGTGTTTGCACTTGATCCCCACCTTTCCCATAACTAGTCTAGTCCAGGAAAATATTTGCTGTATCCAGGACTGTTTGCAAGCTTCTGAGCCCACCAAGCGTTTGTGTTGGAGTGCAGCCTTCTAGCTTATCAGTGGGAGTGGTAAGTACTAGGTAGCCTGTCTACCACAAGAGGAGTGGTTCCTGGCCCAGGAATTGTAGTTTATTGATCAATCGGAAAGTTGTCCATCTCTTTCAACTTTCTGGTTTAAAAGACCACACCTGCGCTTGTTTCCCATCTTTCCTGTAACTAATCTACTGGAAAGCACTAGAAAGCTTTAAACTGATACAAGCCTTCTAGCTTAAAAAGTGAGACTTTGGAGTGATTATCAGTTTTCTGTATTTTCTTGCTGTACTTAACTGTTTTCCATCTAAACGCTGATTTTCCAGCACTTATTGTGATTTAAAAGCTTGTTTTTTTTCACATATTGTACTTATTTGACTGCCTGCACTTTTAAAAAGTTGTTTTTTGTTTAAATACATTGTTTAACTGTTGTAGGATATACACTAAAGTGTGATAGCCTTTTCTGATCGCTTGTAGTTGTGTAAAGCTGTTTTAAGTGTACCTTTTACTGTTTTTGCCTTATCTTTTCAAAAAAAATGTCTTGTTTCCTGCCTTTCTAATCTATTATAGTCCAGTTTTCAGGCTAGTGCTGAATTCAGGGCTGTGTTACAAGTTTGAGTTGCCCATACCTTACTTGGATAGAGGGAAGTTTCTCTGTTCACCTGTGAGAGAGGAGAACTTTGAGCAGCCATCTATCCCTGAAGGAGTGGTTCCAGCCCAGAAGTTAGTAGTCTATACACACTGAGCAGAGTGGAGGAGAGGTGTTGACTACAACTCTTAGCTGAGATATATAAGTACCCTGTTTTTTTCGATTTATACTGATTATTGCTTCTAGCAATTTATATATAGCACTTTTTATTGCCTGCTGCACAGTTTTTGAGTGTATTTTTATTGCTATTAACTAATCTGCATGGGTAACTGATTTGTTTGCAGTTAAAAAAGCATTCTGTAGAGTCTCATTGCTCCTTTATCTGTTTAAAAACTTTCATTTTGTGGCTTCCTGTAGTGCTTACTGTCTGTAGGCTAATAGCTTTAGTATGTCCTAGTCAGAATTGCTGGCTCTGGGCTTGTTTGTTTATACAGTGATTGTTCAAAGCACATGAACAGGCTATCTTGAGTTAGCTGAAGCCTTTCTTTACCTTGGCTAGATTGTGTTAATTGGCTGCTGGCTAGTGGGGGCTGGTTCTTTTGTGTTTTTGTAAAAAAAAAAAAAAAGTTGTCTAAGGTTGTATCTTCTTTTTTTTTAAGCCCTAACTTTGAGAGGCTTTCTGTCTATACACACTGAGCAGAGTGGAGGAGAGGTGTTGACTACAACTCTTAGCTGAGATATATAAGTATCCTGTTTTTTTTCGATTATTTATACTGATTATTGTTTCTAGCAATTTATATATAGTACTTTTTATTGCCTACTGCACAGTTTTTGAGTATATTTTTATTGCTATTAACTAATCTGCACGGGTAACTGATTTGTTTGCAGTTAAAAAACCATTCTGTAGAGTCTCATTGCTCCTTTATCTGTTTAAAAACTTTCATTTTGTGGCTTTCTGTAGTGCTTACTGTCTGTAGGCTAATAGCTTTAGTATTGGCCCCACCCTGTTGGTGTCTTGCTGTTATAATTGGTGGCTTTGCAGTTGCCTGCCCCTACTGTAAATCTGATCTGGGACACTCCTCCCAGTCTAGTGTCATTAGCTCATTCTACCTAATACAGAGAGAACATTTGATAAGGCCTTCTGTTTCTCCATTTTCCCTTTCAAAAAAAAAAAAACAATTTTGCCTGAATCTCCTTAGTTCTTACTGTGCTTCTCAAACATTTTGGAAATATAGAGTATATTTTAGAGCATTTATTATAACTGTAATTGCCTTAATATTGCTACAACTCAAGTGCTCTAGGTTGCACTGCATCTGAAGTGTTTTAGCTGCTTTTCTGTATATATAGACTTCTCTGTATATGTAGACTAGCTGTTTATTCTGCTGTGTTACTGCCTCTTAAATCGTTTTTCAGTTGTGCACTTGCCTTGCTTCATTTAAGAAGTTTTAAATTGCTAATTTTGTAGAGTTTTAATTGCATTTGCTGTTTATGACTACACACTCAAGTGTGTTAGCCTTTTCTGTGTTTATTTACTGTATTATTGCATTGTTTAGCCTGTTTTAACAAAACAAAATATGATCTTGTTTGCTTGTTTCCCACCTTTTCTAGCCAGTCCATATCCCAGGCTTTGATTGTCTCAGGACTTTATTTTCTGTGCTCAGAGCTATCCATCCTTGCTGTGGTAGAGGGAAGTCCTACTGCTGACTAGTGGGACTGGTGAGCATTGTACTGCCTATCTAACACTAGAGGAGTGGTTTCCAGCTTTGAAATTGTAATTTTATTAGCCTTTTTGGGCTGATTTCTATCCCTTTCAACTTTCTGGCTTAAAAACGTGTGTGTTTGCACATTTTTCACATCGTGCAGCACTGCGAGGCTACAGTTAAACTATTCCAGGTGCCAGAAAGTCTGCTCTTCAAATTTACCCTTAGAACTAGCTGGTTTCTCATTAGTAGCACTAAAATCTGAACCCCTGTGACTAGCACTTGCTCTAGAACCTGCTGGAAAGCACTAGGAAGCCTGAAACTGATTCAAGCACTCAGCTCTCCTTGTCAGTAAGGAGAAATTAATCATAGGCACTAAACAGCTTATAATTGCAAAGTACCCTGCAAAGGTAAGGGAAAACAGCTCTTAAACTTTACAAAAAAGCACCTAAACAGGCATGTCCAAGGGACAGCTTCCGGTGATGTCTCCTGTCCACCTGGTGAATCTGGGCATACTGGGGCAGTGCGGCAACTGCCTCATGTACACAGATAATCCTCTTCTCCTACCACCCAACACTACAACCTATGAGAGATGCACTTACATAGCCAAACTGGAAGCAAAGCTCTCTCTGGCCAAGATTGTGCTAGTCAGTCAAGAGGAGAAGGTTAACACCTGCATTACACCTCCAGCAACTCATAGCCCTTCAAAACCCACACCATCAACACCCACACATAGCAACACTAAACCCACATATGCAGAGGCCCTTAACATTAACCTGCCCAAGCAACAAGGACCTCCGAAGCCAAAACGCAAACAAACACCAGTCACAACCAAAGTGACACATAGCTCACAACACCAGTGTGCCACCCAACAACAGCCCCTAAGGCAAGACAATGTACCCAACACTTTAGTCATAGGTGACTCTATAGTCAGGCACAGTGATGTCCCACTCACCAGGCTGAACAAGGAGAAAATTACAGTCAGCTGCTTGTCGGGTGCCAGGATCCGCCACATAACACATGCACTCAAGTCACTCCACAACAAGTACAAATATGATTCTGTCATTGCCCATGCTGGAGTGAATGACTTGAGACGTACCTCCCTGGACTGCATGAAAAGAGACATGGAAGAGCTCTTGTATCATGTGACCCAGGCAGGTATGACCCTAGCCCTGAGTAGCATCCTGTCTTCACCCAGAATGATATCACAGTATAAGGACAAAATGATTTACTTCAACAATTGGCTAAGCTTTTGGTGTCATTCAAAGGGGATCCAGTATTTGTCTGCCTGAGAAGACATGATCGACAAACCACGATGCTTTGCCAGAGATGGCCTGCACCTGTCACCCCTGGGATTCAGGTTACTGGCTAAAGCTCTTACCACCCCCTATAGTACCTTTTTTAGGCAAGGTTTAAAGGATAAAACCACCACCATAACAGATACAAGCATGCAAAATCTGAAGGTAATGCTAGAAGTCTAAACCTCAAAATGCACTCTCTCGAGGCACTCCTAAAAATGGAGAACATCGATATCTGTTCAGCAACTGATACCTGGTTCAAGGCTCCAGAGAGCACCCCTGCAATACCAGGCTACAATTCCTACCATACTTTTTGGCCACAAAACCAAGACTGAAACACTAAAGGTGGAGGAGTGTCCATATTCACCAAGGATACTGACACCTCCAGGCTAGCTGCCCAACACAATGCATCTGAAATTCTCCAGGTGCAACTAACACTAGGTAAGACTGCAATCCAAATTGTAGCTTGCTACAGATCCCCCACCATGCCCCAAGATTCTCATTAAACCTTTCTAAACATACTGGAAAATATTATGATACAACCAAACACCCTAATACTGGGTGATTTCAACTGCCCTGCCATTAATTGGGAAAACTACTCGGGTACCAACTCCTTTTCCCAGTGGTTCTTGGAATTCATAAATTCCAACACCCTGGATCAACTAATCCATTGTCACACCAGGGGCTCCAATAACCTAGACCTGGTCATTACCAACATTGGAGATAGATGCTCCACACCAGTGGTCACCCCCTCATTGGTCAGGTCTGACCATAAGCAAATCACCTTTGACATCCACATCCCACCCCCACTCGCCAGTAAGGAAACCTCCTTAAAAAACTTCTCCAAAGCCAACTTCATGCTACTGAAGTCAGAAGTGACAAACTTCACAACACCCACGCAGACGGGATCTGGAAGTTCGACTGCAGAATCCTACACTAAGGCACTGTACGAGCACATCCACTCATGCATGAATCGTGCCATCCCAAATAGAACCAAGATGCTCTTCTCCAAAAAAAGGAAGCCAATCTGGTGGTCTCCTGCCATAAACAAACTATACAACAGAAGGAAGAAACTGTTGCAGAAAAGAGGAAAATCCCAGGATGCAAAAACTCCCTCACCAGCCTCAGTAAGAAGCTGAGATCCCTCATAAAATCCTCAAAAGCTAGTTACAAAAATAAAATTGCCAAAGATTCCAAAGACAACCACAAAGCATTCTATAGTTATGTCAAGAATCTAAATGGCAATGCTCAGATCTGCTCTGAGCTACAACAGAATGGCATTAAATATACTGATCCCAAGGATATTGCAATATCCTGGCAGATTGATTTAGTGCCAACTTCACCCCCCCTCTCACCCCCTAAAGGGCCCATCTCAATACCAAAAGATTGCCAAATTCCGATAATCACGGCCACACAGGTAGAAACCACACTCTCCAAAGCTAAGAGTACAGCATCCATGGGACCAGATGACATCCCAGGCTGTGTACTACATGAGCTACAAAATGAACTGGCACCTCACCTAAGTGTCATGTTTAATCATAGCCTCACCTCCGGCTTCGTGCCCACTGAGTGGCGCACAGCTACAGTTATCCCGCTCCACAAGGGAGGATCCGCCTTGGATCCCGGGAACTACCGTCACATCAGTCTGACAAGCCTGATCTGCAAGGGCATGAAATGCATTATCATGGAACTTATAAACAAAGACGTTGGCAACCTTAAAACACTGGACCCCATCCCAGTTTGGGTTTGTGAAGGGCCGATCTTGTCTCCTGAATCTGATTGACTTCTTGAAATCAGTCTCCAGAGCTGTGGAAGAGGGTAAGGTGGTCCACACAGCCTATCTGGACCTTGACAAGGCCTTCGACACCATCCCCCACTCTGGAATCATAGATAAACTTACTAAGCTGGGCATAAATCCCTACGTCACTCAATGGGTTGCCAACTGGCTTACTGACAGAACCCAGACTGTAAAAGTAGCCGACTCCAAATCCAGCTCCAGACAAGTGACAAGTGGAATACCTCAGGGTTCAGTCCTGGGACCACTCCTGTTTGGCATCTACTTCTCTGAAGTACAGGCCAACCCTAAGGGACTCTGGCTAACAAAGTTTGCAGATGACTGCAAACTGGGAGCCATTATTGAATCCCCAAATGATGTGGATATTCTACAAAAGGGCCTTACAGAAACAGATGCCTGGTGCCAGAGCCATGGGCTCAATCTTAATGTCAAGAAATGTATAGTTATCCCCTTTGGAAAAAAACATATACCCATGAATTACCACATAGGTGGCAGGACACTAAACATTGAAATTGTGATGAGAGACTTAGGGACACAGGTGGACAGTGGTCTCACTTTCGATAACCACATTGCCACAATAGTCAGGAAATCCTTCTATGTGGCACACCTCATCACTAAGGGCTTTTCATCCAGAAAAAAGGAGGTCATTATCCCACTGTATTCATCCCTCATTAGACCCATTATAGAGTATAATGCCTCATTTGGTGTGTACCTCAAAAGACACCTGCAACAGCTGGAAAGGCCACAGAAATACCTCACTAAAAGAATCACAGGCCTAAAGCAGATGCCATATGCTGACCGTCTAAAAAAACTCCAGCTATACTCTGTGGCATATCGTCTACTCAGAGGCGATCTCTGCTTAACATACAAGGCCATGTCAAGCCCTGAGCTGTTGGACATGCTCCACTTAAAGAAATCCCAGTCCCTCAGAGCCACACACTCCAAGGATCTAAACCTTGTCATCACAATGAACAAAACATGCTGGAGGGATAGGTTCCTGACCCAGAGACTCTCCATACTCTGGAATAGACTGCCCATACATGTCAAGCAGAGCGCCTCATTGGCCCTCTTCAAAAGGAATCTTGATGATTGGATGGGAGATAGGAAATTCACCCCAGGGATCATGTCAGTCACCCTGCTAGACAGGGGTCCAGAGAAGTAAATATTGTGGGAAGAAATATCCAGGGAATTGTTATGGCTAGGCTTGCATAGGCCCTAGGGCCGATAGCCTAGTACCAACCTATGAACCTATAAAAACCCCATTTGCATGGTTTTGTGCGCTGGGCAGCACCGGTTACCTAGGGTTAAATTATTCCTGGCTCCACTAAGTCTCCTCTTCAGTTTTTCACTTGAAACTAGTCTAACTCTCAACCTAAGCACTCAGAAAGCATCCTACAGTCCAGCACTTGCTCAGACCTAATAGCAAGTACTAATATACCCCGACACTTGACTGCCCAGCAGGACAAGGCTCTTTAGCCACCCCTCATCATCCAAGCGACTAAGCAGCTCACCCTACTAATCAGGCATGACCAAACGGCAACTTCAGGTGTACTCTCCAGTCCAGCTGATGAATCTAGGTATCTTGAGGCAATGTTACAACTGCCTCATGTACACAGACAGCCCTCTCCTCCTACCACAAAACACTAACATATGCGAGAGATGCAATTATGCAGCCAAACTGGAGGCTAAGGTCTCTCCACCCAAGACTGGAACAGACAGTCATGAGGAGAATGTTAACACTTGCACCACACCTCCAGCCTCACACAGACCTACTAAACCAGCACTGGCAAAAAATACACATAAATACACAAAAATCATACTCGGAGGCTCTAAATAAAAACCTGCAAAAGCATCAGAGAGCTCCAAAGCAGACATCCACAAAACCTGCACCTCCCGTCACAAACCAGACAACACATAAAACACAAAATCAATGTGCCGCACAATCACAGCCCTTAAGGCAAAATAACATACCTAACACACTAGTAATAGGTGACTCAATAGTCAAGCACACTGATGCCCCACTCACTAGGCTGGACAATGAGAAGGTTACTGTTAGCTGCCTGTCAGGAGCCAGAATCCGCCACATAACACAAGCACTCAGGTCACTCCAGAACAAGTACAAATATGACTCTGTCATTGTTCATGTTGGTGTGAATGACCTGAGACATACCTTCCTGGAATACATAAAAAGAGACATGGAAGAGCTCTCTGATCATGTAGCCCAGGTGGGTATGGCCCTGACCTTGAGTAGCATCCTGCCCTCACCAAGAATGATACCTCAGTATAAAGAAAAAATGATCAATTTCAACAATTGGCTAAGCTTCTGGTGTCATTCAAAGGGGATCCAGTGTCTGTCAGCCTGGGATGACATGCTCGACAAGCCACATTGCTTTGCAAGAGACGGCTTGCACCTGTCACCCCTTGGCTTTTGAATACTGGCCAAGGCTGTTGCTGCCCCCATAATGCCTTTTTTAGGCAAGGCTCAAAATTCAAACCCACCCCGGTAAACAACACAAGTAAAAAAATGAGGGTTATGCTACTCAATGCCAGGAGTTTAAATCTCAAAATGCATGCGCTCGAAGCACTCCTAAGTATGGGGAACATCGACATCTGTGCAGTAACTGAAACCTGGTTCAAGGCTCCAGAGAGCATTCCAGCACTACTGGGCTACAACTCATACCACACATTTCGGCCATAGAACATGGACCGAAACACAAAAGGAGGGAGTGTATCCATATTCATCAAGGATACCCACACCTCCAGGTTAGTGGCGCAGCATGATACCTCTGAGATTATCCATGTGCAACTGACATCGGGCAAATCTGCAATGCAAATTGTGGCCTGCTACAGATTACCCTCCATGACCCAGGACCACCACTCCACCTTTCTGGAGACACTGGAAAACATGAAGGTCCTACCGAACACCCTGATATTGGGCAATTTCAATTACCCTTCCATTAACTGGGAAAACTACTTGAGTACAAACTCCCAGGCTCAGCGCTTCCTGGAATTTATCAATTCAAATGGCCTGGATCAGCTGGTAAACTCCCCTACCAGAGGCCACAACATAGTGGACCTGGTCATCACCAACATCGGTGACAGGTGTTCCATACCGGAGGTCAACCCGTCTCTGGTTAGATCAGACTATAAACTAATCACCCTGAATGTCAACACCCCACCACCATCCCCAATCAAGGAAACCACCGTGAAAAACTTTTCTAAAGCAAACTTCACCTTACTTAAGGCAGAGGTGGTAAGTTTCACAGTCCCCACGCTAAAGGATAACACTGCCCAAGATGCAGAATCCTTTACAATTGCACTCTATGAGCACCTACAAGGATGCATGGATCATGCCATCCATGGCAAAACCAAGACTCACTCCCCTAAGAGAAGGAAACCAGTCTGGTGGAACCCTGCCATAAACAGGTTATTCAACAAAAAGAGGAAACTAGTTCAGAAAAAAAATCAAATCCCAAGAAGGAAAGACATCCCTGATCAGTATCAGTAAGAAACTAAGGTCCCTCATAAAATCATCCAAGGCTAACTTCAAAAGAAAAATAGCCAAGGATTCAAAAGATAACCACAAAGCCTTCTTTAGCTATGTCAAGAATCTAAGTGGCAACTCACAGATATGCTCTGAGCTAGTGCAAAATAGCACAAAATATACTGAACCTACTGATATTGCCAATATCCTGGCAGATAGATTCAGTGCAAACTTCACCTCCCTCTCACCTTCAAAAGGGCCCACAACAATACAGGAAAAGTGTAGTGTCCCGGAAATCACAGAAGCACAGGTGAAAACAGCCCTTTCAAAAGCCAAAAACACAGCATCAATGGGGCCAGATGGTGTCCCAGGCTGCGTCTTGCACGAACTACAAAACAAACTAACCCCCCACCTAAACACGCTGTTCAGCCTCAGCCTCTCCACAGGCTACGTGCCCATAGAATGGTGCACAGCAACGGTTATTCTGCTCCACAAAGGAGGGGCCACAACTGACCCTGGTAACTATCGCCCCATAAGCCTGACTAGCCTGGTCTGCAAGGCTATGGAGCGCATCATCATGGAACTCATTAACAAAGATATTGGGAACCTCCAAACACTTGACCTGACCCAGTTTGGCTTTGTTAAGGGCAGATCATGCCTACTAAACCTGGTTGACTTCTTCGAGACAGTCACCAAGGCCATAGACGAGGGAAAGGTGGTTCACACAGCTTACCTTGATCTCGCTAAGGTGTTCGACATCATTCTTCACTCGTGTATTATAGAAAAACTCACCATCCTGAACATAAACCCCTACGTCACAAGATGGGCTGCCAACTGGCTTACAGACTGAACTCACACAGTAAGAATAGCGGGCTCCAGGTTGGACTCTAAACCAGTCACAAGTGTTGTCTCGCAAGGCTCGGTTCTGGGACCCCTACTGTTCAGCATATATTCCTCAGAAGTACAGGCAAACACAGGAGGACTATGGCTAACCAAATTCGCTGATGATTGCAAACTGGGAGCCATAATTGACTCTCCGGCTGACACGGACATCCTTCAAAAAGGCCTTACTGAGACAGACACCTGGTGTCAAAGTCATGGCCTCAAGCTAAATGCCAAAAAATGCATAGTCATCCCATTTGGGAAAAACAAAACACCCACGAATTACCACATAGGTGGCAGCCCCCTTAATACAGAAGAGGTAATAAGAGATCTAGGGACCCAGGTAGATAGTAATCTCTGCTTTGACAATCATATTGCCAAAGTAGTTAGGAAATCCTTCTATGTGGCCCATCTAATTACTAAGGGGTTCGCATCTAGAAATAAAGAGGTTACAGTGCCCCTCTACTCGTCACTCATCAGACCCATTATAGAGTACAATGCCCCATTTGGGATGTACCTCACAAGACACTTCCAACAGCTGGAAAGACCACAAAAGCACCTCACCAAGAGGATTACTGGCCTCAAACATATGTCCTATGCAGCCCGACTGAAAAAACTCCGGCTGTACTCAGTGGCATGCTCAGAGGTGATCTCTGCCTGACTTACAAAGCCATGTCCAACTCAGAATTGATGGACATGCTCCACCTAAGGAAATCCAAGTCACTGAGAGCCACGCACTCTAGTGAGCTAAACCTCACCACAACAATAAATAGAACATGCTGGAGGGATAGATTCCTGTCACAGAGACTCCCCATGCTTTGGAACAAAATTCCTAACTACATTAGGCAGAGCCCCTCACTAACACTCTTCAAGACAAGCCTTGACGAGTGGATGGGTAAAAGAAAATACACCCCTGGGATCACTTCACTGGCTCTGTTTGACAGAGGCTCAGTTAATTAATCAATGGGGCGGTGAAAGCTGACACACTCTGGCTAGGCTTATAAATGCCCTCGGGCAGATAGCCTAGTACCTACCTATGAACCTATGAACCTACATGGTTCCAGTGTAAGGACAGGACACCTTTCCTAACAGGATTCAATGCTTATCATGTGTTCATACCCCTTGTTGAGAGAACCTCTGCATCAGGTGGTGATGTCTCCATATCTCTCAGTGAATCTATCACTTTACGATTTATATGCCAGAACAACAACCTTGAATTCTTTCTTATCCTAGTAATACTAAACCAAACCACCTTTCACATCATGGCTAGCTAAAGCATACCTCCCAAGCTTGAATATCTCAAATTGAACCAATCACTATTTACCTTGAGGATTTCACTTACCCATGCCTATACTGTACTACATATAAATTCAATGTTTTCTAGATTTTTATAATTGTTAACTCTTTTACACCAGATTGAATGTTTCCCAACTAGAGGCTGCAGTGTATGAAACCTTGGTCATCGGAAATATAACCCCCCTTGGGGGGTGTGGCTTGGATGGCAAGCTGAAAACAGCAGAGCTATTGAGCTCTGCAGTCTTCATTTTTTCCTGACATGATTTTTTATTTAATTTCACCAACAAAGACCTGAAACTACTAAATCAGATTCCAGAAGTCGTAAGCTACAAGTTGGTGTAATTTTTCAGCAAAAATTTTCATTTTTTCCTGTCAAACTTTCAAATAGAAGGGACATTGAAACTACATTCACAAAGGAAGATGAGCAGCTCCAAATTTTCTCAGCAAGAAATTCCAGTGAAGAAAGAAATACGGGCAATCCTTGCTACAGTTCAAGACTTGGTGGGTAAAATAGACAAATTAAACTTAAAACTGAACAATATAAAAGAAGATGCCACCAAACAAATAACCTTATTAAATGAAGTCCTTAAACAACAAACTGCCCAGATTGTGTTTTGGAAGACTCTGTAACAGATATAAATTACAGGTTAACAGAAAGAGAGAAAAACACAGACTTTCTTCTTCAAGAAAATACCAGGCTCATTGAAAAGATAGCTGACATTGAGAACAGAACCAGGAGAAACAACATAAGAATCTATGGCATCCTGGAGCAGATGGAGGGGGACAATATGATTAATTTCCTGACTTCTTAGATTTCTAAAATCCTAAACATACCTACAACACTATCCTTTGGGAGAGAAAGGGCACACAGGTCTTTAGCTACAACTTCTGTATCCAGTAAAAACAGCCGTCCAAAATCTAGTAGTGTAAGACTTATCTCCACTCAAGACAAAAACCTTGTTTTAAGAACTGCCTGGTCCCTTGCTCCATTAAAAATTTGTCACCAGCTATCAGATTTGACAAAGACTTTTCACCCCTTGTAATGTCCAAAAGAAAAGCATGTGTCCCTCTAATAAAATCATTAAAAGGGCAGGAATCAAAGCACAACTCATATTCCCAGCAAGAATAAGAATATCCCTGCCAGAAGGAAAGAAAACTTTTGACTGTCTCAAAAAGGCATCCACATTTGTCCAAAAAATGAACCTTTTAAGTCAACCAGAACCCATGGATTCTTCAATGAACTTAAAAAGACAAGCTTCAAAAAAATGAGTGGACTATTAAAGAAAAAAAAAACAGAGACAAATGATTATACATAACTTCACATTTCATGCACGCTTTTGTTTTCTCCCTTCTAAATAATGTGGAATCCTACACAGAAGATAATGTAATTTTTTTCTCAACTATTAACTTTTCCACAAAATGCTAACTTTAAAAATAATATATATATTACTCAAAATTCAAGTAAATCAAAATCTTATCCAGCTGCAGACTACTATTTTATACTTTTATCTCTTTATATACATGGCATAGCACTAGTGAAACGGTATAAAATCAGTTACTCATTTCATATATTTATATATATTTCTTTTATATTCTATACTTATTTCTTCATCTATGTGCCTTTCCTTTCTGTTTTTATCCTACTGTCATAGTATTTAATTACTGCAGGAGAGAGAAACGCTTACTGTGTTTCTGTTAAGTAATTAAAAAGAAAATGGTGACATTTTGTTATTTTATATATATATATATATATATATATATATATATATATATATATACATACATTTACTACTTAACTAAACTTCTGCAATGTGCTCCATTGAGCTAATATATCTTATAGCTGTGTATGGTTGGTAATTTGGAGCCTTTATTTTAAATATTCATCATTTTACAAGTTATGCTTAAAAGTTTCAGTTCACTATAAAATTCCTGCCTACTTACTTTTTTGATGGAATTTTGACAACTTTTGTGACAAGCTCAAGCTTCTAAAGGCTTCAGTTAGCTCACAGACTCATGAGAAACAATCTGTGCTGTCTTCCAGGAAGTAGACATGACCTCTGAACCTGTTTCTCTTCACTGAACTCTTAGCCAGATTCGATAATGATCATTTGAACTGTGTTTTCATTCATTTAGCAATTATTTTTAATCTAAAAAGTCTAATAAGCATATGTTTTACTGTAAATAGTGATTTATTTAATCTGAATTACATTTATATTTAAATAAGAATTACAAATATGTTTCTGACAGTGAGAGTTTCCTGTCTGCTTTAATGACATTACAGTCCTGTATTTACTCATAGCAACAAATAATTATTAGGATTAATCAATTTATCTTTGTTAGTCAGTTTAGATAAAAAGAATGTTAAGAAATTGTATACAGCTTCATGTTCTTAGTTCATGCATACATAGTATATTACATTGATTTTTTTTTTCTTTTGTATGTTTTTAAAATACATGCAGTTTCCCTTCTGCTTGCTATTACCCTGCTGTAACTAGGAATTCCCACTAGATGTCATGACAGGGTTAGTTTGTGTCTTCTATGAGAGGGGTCTACTTCATAACATTGAAATTTCATAACGTTGAATTTCATAACATTGAGACCATAACATCGAAAATTCAAAACACTGAAAACTCAGAACATTGAAAGTGTGCTTCATAACATTGAAAACTATATTGCACAAGTAAATAAGATCCCTTCCACCTACAACAACACCTAACAAACACACTTTCTACTACTTGCACTACAGTGGAAAAAAGTTAATTTCCTAACCTCAGTGTATGGTGATTGAATACAGTGAGGTTAGGAAATTACATTTTTCCAGTGTAGTGCAATCTTGGAGTTGGTATATTTAATTTACGGGGGGTGGGAGGCAGAGCCCCCCACATGGGGGGTACAGTAAGGCTTGCACCCCTGCAGAAATGTAGTAGAAAGTGTTTGTTAGTTAGGTGCTGTTATAGGTGGAGAGGATGTTATTTACATATGTATTGTAGTTTTCAATGTTAGGAAGCACACTTTTTTCAATGTTCTGAGTTTTCAATGTTTTGGGTTTTCAGTGCTTTGTGATTTAGATGTTATGGTCTCAATGTTATGAAATTCAACATTATGACATTTCAATGTTATGAAGTAGAACCCTATGAGTGATATAGTAAGCCTGGATATAGTTTATCCATGCAGAAGGTTATTAAAATACACAGTTTTATTTTCAAATTTAGAGTTTTTAAATTGTCCATAACAGTTTTAAAAATGTATTTATCAAAATGAATCACGGAAAGCACTTTTCAATTTTACTTATAATGGCAGTCTCCATCAAATGATAATATTTAGCATTATATCTATTAATGTCAATGGGTTGAATAACCCCATGAAAATGAGTAGTGTCAACAAATATTTAATGCTACATAAAGCAGATTTTGCATTCATTCAGGAATCCCACTTAGTAACAGAAGATCTAAACAAATTAACCTTTAAGGATTAAAAGATTTTGGTAAGTTCAAACTACAACCACAAAAGAAGAGGTGTCCAAATTTTACACAGAAAATCAAAGAGAATTATAGAAATAGTTGACTCATACTCAAGCAATGATGGCATGCTTGCCTTAGTCATGCTAAAACTAGATAAAAAGATGTACACTTTTGCAAACACTGGGTATTGGGACTAAACTGTGAAAAAACAGTTAGACACCATAACATTAAAGTCTAAAGGTAAGTTACTATTAGCAGATGATTTTAATTGTATCTTGTCCTCCACTGATACCACAAGTTCTAAGCCCTTCAAGATCTCCCCTGTTGCCAAGCACTTGAACATCTACATAAAAGACAGAAAACTAATTGACATTGATGGTATAAAAATATTATCCTCTCTAAAGTATTCTCACTACTCTTACAGATTTGGGACACAGACCAACATAGACAAAGTCTTTGTAACCAGTTCTTTACTAGCCAAAACTGATAATGTAATGCTGACATCATGGCCTATGTCTGACCACAATGCTATCACCTCCAATGTAACACTTAATACTGACCCCTTAAACTTCTGCCAAAGACTACCTGCTTATCCAGTAACAGTACAAGGATTTAAAGAATGGTCTCTAGATGAAATAAAGCTTTACCTAGACACCAATAATAATGGAGAGGCTTCAGACATTATCCTATGGGACGCTGACACTTTAAAGGTAGTCTTACATGGTAAAGTCAAAAGTTGGTATATAAATAAAAGGAAAGAGTGGGATAAAAACTGGTAGACAAACAAAAAGAAATTGATGAACTTAAAATAAAACTTATGCGTGTATAGTACCTCTGTTGTTTTTGTTTTTCCCTAGCTTTTATATTCAACACACTCTCACCCTTCCTGTTTCCCCAGGTTTTAAAGCAAAGTGTCTTCCCTCAAGACTGCGTCTACCTTTACTGATACTGCTCCAACTCCTGGAATTTTGCCTGTGCTCTATTGTATAGCCAGTTTACACTAGAAGTATGTTCTAAGATATTATCACAAAGTAGTCTTACTTTGTCTACTGTACAGGATATCTGCATACCACTGAGAGCTCCCACCCCATACTCACCTGTTTAGAAACCTTGCCTCTGTCTCTCTCTGCCATCTATAAGTTAGTTATGACCCTAGTATCAACTCTCTCTTAGTTAGCTATACTCTTTTTGTTTTTCTGTTTGTGGTTTCCTTTTAACTGTTTTTATCTTACTGCAAATACCTGTGTATACCTTGCTATTACATCTCTTCCTTCTCTGTGTGCACCTCCCCACCTCTTCTACTTACCTGCTGACTCTCACTGTGTGCTCCTTACTCTTTCTCTCCTGGCCCACTGATTGTTTCTTGTGGTGACTCTTCCTGGCCAATCCCGCTCTGTTCGCCCTCGCTATGCTCGGGCTTACTTTGCTCCCTTCCCGCCCATATTCCCACCCACCCCCCGTATCGTTTCCTTTATGCCTAACCACCTAATCCCTTCCTCCCCTAACTCCACCCCTTCCTGTCTGCTATAACATTCAAAACACCTTACCCTCCCCTACTTATCACTTCATAGTTGAGTCTGCTGCAAATCTTCCTTCTTTCTACATCTCCCCTACTCCCCCTACAGATTGTTTCACTTAAATATTACTCAACTCTCTAACAGGTCCAACAACTTACTTTTACTAGTCCCTTATCCCCTCCTCACTCCATCCCAATCCTACTTCCCCACCTTAGGCTATGGCTTTTGCAATTCTCTACATTTTCCTCTTGCCTCCATTACTTCTCCTTCTCATTCTTACATCTTGTACTACTCCATTTCCACCTGTCCAGAGAGATCCCACTAATCTCCATACTAACTGCTTCTCATCTCTGCTGTACTCTATTACAATCTCCTCCTCTATCTTTTCCATGAACATCCCTCTGCCTAAAATCAAACTTCCTCCCCCTCACTCTCTATCATCTAAAACCAAGACTAAGTACTTGACTTACAACCCATTTAAATGCAAACTTTACTAACTTCATGTAGCCCTGCTTCTATCAGGAGACATGCATCCAAATCCTGGGCCCATCCATCACCCCACCATGCATAACTCTACCTCTCCCAACTTAATGAACTCATCCTCTCCAAACAAACATATTTCCTTTTACTCTATGAATGCCCATAGTGTTCTAAATAAAGTTAGTGAAATCCATACCTGGATAGCCTTCCACACCCCTGATGTCATCACTCTAACAGAGACTTGGCTAAAACCCCAAACCTCTGATAAAAGAAATTCTCCCCTGTGGTTATAATATACTCCGCATAGATTGCCAAAACAAAAAAGGGGGTGGCATTGCCATCCTCTACTTCATCCACCTCACCATTACAAGTATTATGAAACCTATCCCATCCTTTTCTCTTGCTGAACTACTTACAGCTAACCTTAAAATAAATGACAACACCACTATCACAGAAGCAGCCATCTATATTCCTCCAGGAGACAACATTCCTCTGCTCAAAAATATTCTTTCATACTTTTCTCAACACACCCTCAATGAAACTATCCTCCTTGGAGATGTCAACATTAACTGGTTAGCTCTCAGTAATCCAAACTCTAATACTCATATTAATTTATATGACTTTACACAGCTAATCTCCAAACCTATCCATACAAACAACTCTCACACATCTAGTACTCTTATTGACTGGGTACTTGTATCTAATCCTTCCAAATATCATAACCCTGAAACCCTACCAAACACCCTGAGCAATCACTCCCCTATAAAAGTGCTTATGTTCACTCCCCACTTCCCAAAACCTCCTAAATTTATCACTTGTCGTAAACTCTGTAACTTCCATCCAGAAACCTTTAATGCCCTCCTCTCTAAAGTAAACTGGAAATTCCTTACCCAACTCCCACTAGATGAAGCAGTCCTAGCTTTCAACTCCACCTTCCTTAGCATCTTAGACTCACTTGCTCCCCCTCGCAAAGTCTGAATTTGTCCACCATATCTCCGTGGCTTTCAAAAGCCACTCGTACCCTTATGATAACTAGAGGCAAGCTATGGAAAAATGGTCACAAACTAAGGTCTCCGCAGACTTACAAAAATATAAAGAACACAGAAATCTGACAAAAAAAAAAAAAACACATAAACAAAGACAAAAAGGACTTCTATAACAAACCTCCCACAGCCCGAAAATCTAATCCTAAAAAATTCTGGAACACTATTAACCAAAAATTACATCCCGGTAATCTTAGCTCCACCAATCCATGCCCAGACAAGACATCTGAAGAAACTGCCACTATCTTCAATATCTATTTTATTGATTCACTATCTAAGCTACTGAATCCTAACCCAAACTCCTTTACTACTAAAATCTCCAACGTTTCTGAACCTACTCCTAATACTATCTCCTCAAATACCTTCTCCCTCAAACATGTACCTACTAGCTACATCTAAACTCTACTCTCTAAATTAAAACCATGTTCAGCATCAGCTGACAATATTCCTTTCACTTTTCTTCTACTAGCAGCTGACTCTCTTGCTCTCCCTGTATCTATCCTAATTAATCGCTCTATCTCTGAATCTAAAGTCCCTTCCATCTGGAAACAATGCTACACTCTACCTATACACAAATGAGGTAACTCCTCTGGTATCTCCAATTTTAGACCTATCACTATCCTCTCCCCTCTCTGTAAAGTACTAGAAAAATGTACTCATAAACAAGTTATGCAGTATCTAATACAGGAAAATCTGCTTACACCCACTCAACACAGCTTCAGACCCAAACATAGCACCACTACAGCTCTATTATCCTTCCTCAACACTGTCTCTATAGCCATGGATGACCATAAACTTATTTTTTGCCTATTCTTGGACCTCTTAAAAGCTTTCAACACTGTCTCACACTTTCTTTTGCTGCACAAACTGCATAACCTCAACTTCTCCTCTGATACTGTTGCCTGGTTCTCCAGCTACCTCACTGATAGATCTCAATCAGTGAGATGGCACTCTGCACTCTCCCCTCCTCTCCCTGTCAAAAAGGGGTGTACCTCAAGGGTCTATTCTAGGTCTTTTACTCTTTAATATCTTTACTAATCAGCTCTATACCTCCTGTCCTCAGTCATCTTTAGTGCAATATGCAGATGATTCTACAGCCATCACCACAGCCAACTCTCCCTCTAAGCTCTTCTCAGCTACCCAGGCATCTTTTAACTTAGTTGAAACATGGCTCTCCAACAACCAGCTCATCCTTAACCCTAAAAAACAAAGCTGTTACTCTTCCTACCTAAAAAGATCAACAATATTAAACCCTCCTTCTCCATACAGTCCCTTAATAACACTCCCATTCAGGTAGAATCCAGTACTAAGCTCTTAGGTGTAACCATCAATGATCAGCTTAAATTTGACTTGCATGTTAATAACTGTATCAAAAAGACACATTCAAAACTAGGGCTCCTTTCCTGTAACAAGAAATTCCTTACCTCTGAAGCCAAGATGACTCTCTCTCTCTTACCTACCTTCTACCCAGTCTAATGTACAATTCTCAAATTCTCACAAATCTTAACTCAGCACTCCTGACCAAACTCAAATCTACCTACAACAAGGTAGCTAGATTTGCTGCCCAACAAACCTACAAATCCCATCACTGTCTCTCTCTAAAACACCTAAACTAGCTTGAATTACCCCACCAGCTTCTTCTCTCTCAGTTCCAGATCATCCATTCTATCCTTTACCAGCCTTCCTACTGCCCAGCACTATCCTCTCTCATCTCCCACTATTCTCCCTCCAGACCTCTCCGAAGCTCTAATTAAGACCTACTACAAATCTACAAACCCAAGTCTAAATTTGGATGCAACATGTACAGCTATTACCCCACTATTGCCTGGAATAGGCTCCCACTATAAATCAGGACCATTACACATGCTAAACAATTTAAGACAGCCACCAAAGAGCACTTTAAAAGTCACTGGTCCTGCCACTGCACTTTCCCTCCTTAACATCCCCTACTTCTCATACCTTAATCTACTTTCTGCCCTTAAATCAACTCTTCTCACTAGCTCTCTCTAATCTTCCTTGACTACTCTTTCTACTGTCTTCTAAAATCTATTAAGCAAATTGCCTCAGAGAAACATTCTATTGTAATTGTCTTGCCTTTATGCAACTACATCATGAAAAAACTGGGTTTTTGTAACTACTTACCCCAAAAACTATACTCATCTTAATGACATATTTCTTTTTTATACAGCTTGAAATAGTTATGCTATACTTCTGATTATTGATACCGTATAACATTGTATTGCTATTTAATGCCTTGTAATAATCCTGCAACATTGCTGTTTAATGCTAATTTATAATGAAAATTGTATAATAATTTGGAGCTTTTCTCCCAGGCCTCTGCTGAAAAAGGGCTCTTCAGCTCAGTCGGACAATCCCGGTCAACAAATGTAAAATAAAATAAATAAATAAAATAAATAATATCAAATGACAAATCTGCATTAGCTGACATATATAAACTGAACAAGGAATATCAGGATATCATGCAGCATAAAATATCAATAAATCTGGAAAAAATCAGATTACAGTTTTACTCAGTTAATCCCAAGAGTATGCACAGGATTGCAATTAGATCTAAATAATTAAATCAAAAAAGTCATATAAAATAAATAATATACACTAGAAACAATCAGACTATCAAAGTTACAGATCTAGTAACCAAAAGGAAAAATCCACAAATACACAGTTGCGTTCCGGCACTATAAAGGCTGCCCCTTCTGTTCCACTTCCTTTTTACTGCACCTCGGTACTAAATGCCAGCATGAACCACGACCAGGCGGAAAATATTAAACACTTTATTTCAAAACAACAAAATAGACGTAACAGAAACAGAAACAGAACTTAGATTTAGCACTTTCATCTCCTAAGCGGAGACTTCATCAGAATCAACTTGTAGTATGTCTCAACAGTCTTTTATACATACATAATTCCCAATAGTAGTTACATTAATTGAATAATTGATTAATACAATGTTAAAATTTAAAGGGCCATTTGTATAGATGTTCATATTATTCCACATTAAATGCATATAAAGCTACTCTAAGGTGTATTGTTTCAAAAATAATAAATAAATAATTAATAAATAAATAATTGAATATATTGAGCAGATGACCACATACTTGCATACAATAATAAATAAGATATAAATATATATTGAAGTTACAGATCTAAAAAATAACTTATTATGTTTTAAAAAACATTATAAGAATATTAATAATAATAAATAATCTACAAATGATAACAAAAATATAGACAATTTTCTTGCTAATAATATTCAAAAGAAGCTATCCAAACACAATATTAATAACATAGATAAATCCTTTCCTTTAAAGAATTAAAGGAACAAATAAAAAATCTTAAGACAAAAAAGGCACCAGGGCTGGATGGTCTAATTCCAATCCTTCAGAGCCACATGCTCCAAGGATCTAAATCTTGTCATCACAATAAACAAAACATGTTGGAGGGATAGGTTCCTGACCCAGAGACTCCCCAGACTCTGGAATAGACTGCCCATACATGTCAAGCAGAGCACCTCTTTGGTCCTCTTCAAAAGGAACCTTGATGATTGGATGGGAGAAAGGAAATTCACCCCGGGGATCAAGTCAGTCACCCTGCTATACAGGGGTCCAGGGAAGTAAATAGTGCGGGAAGAAATAGCCAGGGAATTGTTATGGCTAGGCTTGTATAGGCCCTAGGGCCGATAGCCTAGTACCAACCTATGAACCTATGAACCTATAATTCTGGAATTTTACAAACTCTTACCTGATAACATCTTGAAAATCTTATTCAATGCATTCCAGGAAGTTAAAACTACAGCAGACATCCCACCCTCATGGAAATATTCTGTCATCACTCCCATCTTAAAACCAAATAAAGAGCCCAACCTTTGCACATCATACAGGCCAATTTCTTTGTTTAACATTGATTACAAGATATTCATGTCTATCTTAGCAAACAGATTAAATAATATTCTTTCAATATTAATTCATGAAGACCAAACCAGGTTTATCAAAAACAGAAAGGTACAAGACAAACTATTTAGATTACTGTCCTTAATAGACTTAGAAATCAAGAAACAAAAATGAGCTTCCTATTTAAGCCTTGATATAGATAAAGCTTTTGACTCCCTAAGTTGGCCGTGTCCATTTAAAGCTCTGCAAAAATACAATTTCTCCCCAAACTTTATAGGATTAATTAAAAAAAAACTATACAAAAAGTCCATAGCCTATGTAAAAATTGGATTTAATCTATCTAGCCCATTCAAAATATTAAGTGGTACTAAATAGGGGTGTCCCCTCTCCCCATTAGTCTTTTCCCTGGCTATTGGGCCTCTTGCAAATTTATCTTAGAAATAATGTGTTAAAGGATATGAAGTGTCAGACAAATTATCCCCAAAGATACAACTGTTTGCTGATGACCTACTAATAACTTCTGATGATGCTGAAAATTCAATAGATCACCTGTTACATAATTTAGACTTCTTTGCAAGTATCTCTGGTCTAAAATTCAATCACAACAAAACCCAGGCACTTCTATTGAATAAAAATGTTACAATGAAACTTAGATCAAAAAGAGACATAAACTGGGAGGGCACACATATTGAATATTTAGGTATCAGTATTGAATCTAATTATAACAAATCACTCATATCTAATTACCAACAACTTATAAACTCAATTATTAGTCTAATAGATAGTTGCAACTGACTCTTCTTCGCATTTGACGACAGAGTAACTTTAATCAAAATGATACTGTTACCTAAAATCTTATTCATTGGCCAAGTTCTAATAACCCCCCCCCGTCAAAATTAAACAGAAAATTAGTAACTTATTACTCAACTTCCTTTGGTATCCCAAAAAACAAGAATTTCTCTTCTCTGGCACACCACAAGCTGGGATAAAGGAGGAATATGTTTTCCAAATATTGATTTTTATTTAAACTCTGTATTTATTAACATAGTGTTGCTTTGGAATAATACTTCTTATACATCATATTGGAAAACAATAAATGAAACCTTACTTCTTAATAGTAATATGACATTGTTTGAACCATATACTCAAATATATACAAACATCTTTATGTGGATTTTAAAAATATACTTTCAAAGTGAAAGGTCAAAACTTGTTCTCACACCTCTTACAAACCAGATATTGCTGTTGTTTAACTAAAAAGCTTATGTTTTCTAATCAGTTAACTAAGAATGTATTAATGTTTCCTATTGCTTACACAAATGAATGTTTGAGATCTTTTGATACTCAGAAAGTGTTAGAATTTAAGAAGGGTGACCTATTATATTGGAATCAATTTCTCTCAGTGAATAAAATAAGTTCTGCAGACTATTTGATCAGCAGATATAGTTTGCAAAATTGCAATTGGCTGGACATCCAAACTTGTAAGGATTTTATACATACTAAGCTCGTATTCTCATTAGCCGCATACATCTCAACAATTATTAATAGCTCAACCAAGAACACTTCATACCACAGTATCTGTTATTTATAAAATTCTCAGAAATGATTTTAACAAAACAGATGTTTCTTTTTTTGGAATTATTCAAATGAAGTTAATAGACAAGTAATGTCAGAAAAAGATAAAAAAAACTTTGTTTACAGTCAGTGAAGGAATCCACATCTTCCCTGTTCTGGCATGTATACACATGGACATTTTTAAATAGACATTTTTTTCACCCCACATAGATTGGCAATAATGTACAAGAAAGATTAAATGAAATGCTGGAGATGTGGACACTGACTGGACACATATGGTTAATTGCAAAATAACTTCCCCATTTTGATTAGACTTATCCTCTCTATAGCAAGGAAAATTGTGACTAAAAATTTGGAAATTCCAATCTACTCCTGTCTTTAAAGTTGAGTTTAGTCATCTTGTGAAATATATTTGTAAGAATGAGACTATAAACACAAGGACTAACAACAAAACTCAGCATTTAATTGCTTGTACAAAACTGTCTAATCTGTTAGAGAAATATTGTGTTTTCCTATGTATATTGCTTTTTTAGTTGTTATGGACATTGTATATACTTTTGTTGTTGTTGTTGTTGCTATACTATTAAATTATTGTGTTATAAAATGGAATAAAAACATTTTGGAAAAAAAAGGAAATATAACCCCCTTGTTCACTAGTCCTGTAATTACACTGTCGCTGTATAAATCTGATTATCATGCTGTGGTATTTGCCATTAGAATGCAGCATCATAACCTAACTAATGCTACAATGTTCAGAGGTTTCTCCAAGGCCAGTTTACCTCAACTGTATGATGACCTCCTGAAGTTTAGAAGGTCTCCACCTAGTGAGGATCCAGTAACAGATACAGACACGTTCTTACAGTTTCTAAACTCACATTTGCTCCTGCATCAAAACCAAACTCACCAGCCATAAAAAGTATAGTGCCTAGAAACAAACCTCTGGTGGAACCCCAGCATAAACAAGCTGTAAAATAAAAGGAAAAAAATGCTGTCTGTTAGAAACAAACTGAGAACCCCACACCTCATAATCAAACTCAAGATGCTAAAGAAAGAACAAAATCAAATCTGACACGGTGGAGTATGAACTGACTATCGCAATGTCTGACAAAGACAATGACAAGTCCTTCTTCAGCTATGTCATGCCTTTTAGAAGTAGCACGCATCAATGTATGGAACTGGTACATGACGCTACCTGTTCTGCCCCTGAAAACACAGCTGGCACATTAGCAAACAAATTTAATTCAAACTTCTCTGTTCCACCCACCTTGCCTCCACACCCTTAACCAACTGCTGGCTCCCCATTAATGGTCTCCAGTCAACAAGCCTTCAAACCTAGAGTCAAAACCCCTAGTTCCAAGTGGCATGACAATGTACTGTGGTGCCTCTGTGTTAGTTTAAGGCAGATTCTTACTGCTTCATGATCTGTTTACACTTAGCTTCTCAGCTGCCTTTGTACTTGAGGCATGGAGAACAGCTGTGGCCAACTCCCTTCCCAAAGGAAGCTCTATTACTGATCCAGATAACCATGTATCCATAAACTTCTCAAGTCTTTCCTACAAAACAATGGAAATACAATCTCTGGCATTAGAAGTTCCAATTTATCCTCATCACTTAAGTTGGAGCAAGTGTATAACATGACTGATAGATTTGCATCAAGTAATGCTTTGCAAATGCATTGTTATACCTCACTGCATGAATTTCTGTGGTTGTAATTCAAGCAACACCATTAAAGCTGAATTCCAGAGTTACTCATGCCTTCTCATATTACTTAAAAATGTCCATCTCACCTCTCAGTAATCTATTAATACAGTCCTACTCATAATATCTGGTTGTCAAATTCCAACCTCTCCTGCACATTCACCATCCCATAATAGGTCTGGTGACTTTGCCCTCTCCATTGATACCATAAACTTTGAAATAATGTTCTCTTTTTTGTCACACAGGTAACAAACATCCTCACTTGCAGGAATGCACTCAAGTAGGTTCATAGGTTCATAGCTGTTTAGTAAGCTAACGGCCACAGGGGCCTTTTTAAGCCTAGCCATGCATCCCAAATCTCTTACAAGTTCTGATACCCTCAATAACTGTAAGCATGGGCCAGGGAGATGAACCATTTATGGGTTACCTGTGTCCATTAGAGACATAGATGCAAACCAGGGATGACTTTCCGGTTTCCTATCCAATTGTCCTTGAACTGAGTTGGGGAGGAACTCTGCTTCATATGGATGGGGAGCCTGTTCCATAGACAGGGTAATCTCTGGGATACATACCTATCTTTCCAGCAGGTCCAATTTATATCACCGGTAAGGTTTAAGTCTTTAGAATGGGTAATTCTGGTGCTGTTTGTTTTGTGGATATGCAGGAGGTCCATTAGAGTGGGGTCTGACAATGCCCTGTATGCCAGGCATAGCTCTCCCCTCAAAAGCCTGTAGTAGACAAAATATAAGGATAGGGTCTTGAAGTGGTCTGAAAAGGACATTTTACTTATGCCCTGTATTTTTTTAGTGAGGAACCTCTGTGGACGTTCCAATTGTTGGATATGCCTGGTTAGGTACATTCCAAAGGGCACAGCAGGAAACGGAACGGAACCAGCGTTTCTTGAGCAATCCAAATTTATTAAAGTAGAACAAGTAAACCACAAATATTTGATGAAGTCAGTACCAACAAATCTAAAGTTCTGTTCTTCACTGGAAACAACGTAAACCACAGCAAAATAATCCAATAAGTCAAGCGCTTTCGCCCGGGCTCTCCCGGGCTTTTTCAAGATAATTTTACTCTGCAACCTGTGCCCTTATATACCACTTGGTTGCTTAGTTAATTGTCGAATTATTCAATTAAGACTTTTTTAAAATATTCCTGTAGTTAAGGTTGTATTCCCTTTATAAGATAAATTATGTTAAAATTCTTAAAAAGTTTTTAAAAGGTTAGAGAATTAGTAAATGTTGCCATTTATTTTGCAACATATTTTGCATTCTTTAACTCGTCCTCTCTGTTATAAAATGCTTCATTTAACCTTTTTGTTTGTGTTTGTGTATAAAGTTGACTTATAGCCAGGCTGCTATTTCTGTGATGAAAAAAACTGTTTTTTTACATTGTATTGGGCTCCTTTACTTAGGTAAGCAGCAGCAATGTTTTTAAGGGTTGATCGTGACTAGTACTTGCCATCTTTTGACATTGGGTCAATTAATTACACTGATATGTTCGCATTTTATGGATATGTACTACTTTTTGTTCTTTGTTTAAAATTGTTAACATTTGTCTGAGTGTAAAATATTTATTTCTACATCTACATTAATTTACTGTAATTGTTATGCATACCAATATATGTACCTATGAATTTATATGTGCACCTTTTATAGTTTTTGTTTTCTACTTTTACTATGTAAATAAAACATTGAATAATTTATAATTTAATCATTGGAATGTTAAATAAATAATAAATAATAAATAAATACATGGTTTATTTCCTGTAATGATAAATAGATAATAAATAATTAATAAATAAATAATTAATAAATAATTATAAATTAAATGTGCAATACTTTGTTTTATATATTATAAATAAATAAATAAGTAAAAATGTCCAAAGTTTAAAATCATAAAATCATTTAAAACCTATTTTTCTAGTGTCTATGAATTTTTACATTAACGTTGTTCTATTATAGTTTTGCCCTTCTCTGTTTTAATACACTACTTATACTAACATGTTTATTCATCCCTGGTGCTTTTGCAGCATTCAACTTAATTTGCCAAACTAGTTCCCTGTATTCCAGGGATGTTTCCTTTTAAAAAACTTTTAAAAACCTTTTAAAACCTTTTAAAACCCTTTTAAAACCTTTTAAAACCTTTTAAAACCTTTTAAAAACCTTTTAAAAACCTTTTAAAACTTTTAAAAACCTTTTAAAACCTTTTAAAAACCTTTTAAAAACTTTTTAAAACCTTTTAAAAACCTTTTAAAAACCTTTTAAAAACTTTTTAAGAATTTTAACATAATTTATCTTATAAAGGGAATACAACCTTAACTACAGGAATATTTTAAAAAAGTCTTAATTGAATAATTAGACAATTAACTAAGCAACCAAGTGGTATATAAGGACACAGGTTGCAGAGTAAAATTATCTTGAAAAAGCCCGGAAGAGCCCGGGCGAAAGCGCTTGACTTATTGGATTATTTTGCTGTGGTTTACGTTGTTTCCAGTGAAGAACAGAACTTTAGATTTGTTGGTACTGACTTCATCAAATATTTGTGGTTTACTTGTTCTACTTTAATAAATTTGGATTGCTCAAGAAACGCTGGTTCCGTTCCGTTTCCTGCTGTGGTTTTTGGTACAAACCTGGAGGTTGTCCTGCATTGTTCTTGTTTACATTCCAAAGGGGGCATTGTACTCAATGATAGGTCTGATGAATGCCAAATACAGTGGAACAATGACTTCCTTGGAGTTAGATGCCATACCTTTGCTTATAAGTTGTGCAAAATAGAATGATTTCCTCACCACTATAGACACGTGACGGTCAAAAGCTAGATTACTACCTATGTGTGTCCCTAAATACCTGACTTAGGTCAACCCTAAGGGGTATGTTGTCAAAATGATAGTTACCAGGTATGGATGACTTCCCAAAGGATACTACAATGCATTTCTTGGCATTTATTTTTGGTCCATGGCTCTGACACCAGTTTTGTTTGTCTGCATCAGCCACTCCTAAAGAACATTTGTGTCAGTGTGAGATTCAATGACAACTCCTAATTTCCAGTCATCTGCAAATTCAGTCAGCCAGAGACCACTGAAATTTTCTTTGACTTCTTAGAAGTAAATGCCAAAAAGGAGTGGTCCAAGGACTGATCCCTGATGGACTCCACTTGTGACTGGCCTCTTTGTAGAGTGGACTCCCCAATTCTAACTTCCTGGGTCCTGTGAGTCAGTTGTCTATCCACCAGGCAACATACAGGTTTGTATCTAATAAATCTAAGGTGACATCTCTACTTAATTTAGCAGAAGCATATCGACGTCAAGCAGGAATGGAAATCAAACCAGAAGTGGATAAAAAACAGGCAGCAACTGAATGTGCAAAAACAAAAGAAAGAATATAAG
Organism: Protopterus annectens; assembly: GCF_019279795.1. NCBI lineage: Eukaryota > Metazoa > Chordata > Ceratodontiformes > Protopteridae > Protopterus > Protopterus annectens. The sequence continues at coordinate 91,721,086 of NC_056734.1, forward strand.
GTGAAGGACCACACAAGAAGGCAAGAAATGTGGAAAAAACATAAATATAGTTGCAAGTATAGAAAACTTCTGGAAGAGCCTCATGTTGATCAAGAATGAACGCAGGAATGGTTAAGAAGACGTGAATTTACATCAAGAAATGAAAGGTTAATATTGGCAGTCCAAGATAGTGGGCTCCATACATGCTGGTTTACTAAGTCCATTGAACATGTGGGAGAAACAGACATATGTAGGTTTTGTGGAACCGAATTGGAAACAGTCACACACCTTATTGTTGGTTGCGACTCTCTAATGGCAGAGGGACTGTATACTGAAAGGCATAATAATGCGACGAGATTGTTACCCTGGAGATTGTGTAAACATTATGGTATCGAAGTGGCTGAAAAACACTGGAAACATGAGCCACAGAGAATCAGAAAATGATGAAGTTTACATCACATGGGATCACCCAATACCAACAGTCCAAAAGATAGATGCTAGAAAACTAGATATAGTGGTCCAAGAAAAGAAGACAAAAGTAGCATTGATCATTGAAACCGCCACACCTAGTGACTAAAGTGTCTTGCATACAGAGAGACACAAAGTCATAAAATACCTCGATCTGCAAGCAGAAACGAGAGCTATGTGGAAGAAAGATACCCAGACAGTTCCAATAGTAGTAGGAGCAACTGGTCTTATAAAAAAAATTTACAATCGTATTTAGCTATGTTACCAATTCATGTAACACCATACGAATTGCATAAGGAGTCATTACTGGGCACATTGTGGGTGCTGCGAAGAGCACTTTCGGCTAACGTCAAAGAGTGAAACAATACTAATTTCATGAACTTTAATTGTACTTTGACTTAGGAATGGGGTCCATTCCCATCATGGTATTGGAAACCCAAAAGACGTGGAGAAATTAATTTTGTACCTAAACTCTTGAGTTTGTCAGCAATGCCCGAGTGGGGTATTGTGCCAAATGCCTTGGCCAGGTCAAGGTAGGCAGTGAGCATAAAGGAGCTCAGTTTTGTTTTAATTACTTTTCACAGTGTATTTGTTCTACTTAGAGAAGACATCCAAAAGACAATTATTTACTATTACTGATATGCAGCTGGCATTCAGTTTGATACATTGTTCTCAGGGTAAGATATCTTAGAGTAGCCTTTCAGTAGACAGCTTGAATTTTGTGCTTGTGCCGCTAAAGTTGACTGAAACAGTTCAAAGAAGGCAGATATGATGATACTGTGTACTAATGATTACCCATACTTCCCCATTCCTTTTTTTAGAAGCATGGGTTGCTCTTATTAAGAATCATCTACTCTCTGCAGAGGCTGGTACGCTGCAGAACCAGTGAAGTCCTTGTAATGTCTTGAGTCAGTAAGAACCTGCATGACAAAGGCTTAATGGCTTTCTGGCCTGCTTCTCAGTTTCTTCAGTCTCCTACTATCTTCTCAGAATTGCACATTAGGGCGCTCTCAACACTTCAACGCTAAAAGAGAATTTGGTGTTGTCTTTGGATTTCCAGATGTTGCTTACTCAACAGTTCAACGCTAAAAGAGCATTGACATATGCAAACTTTCAGTTTTCAAAGGATGTAAGGCTCTGCCCCTGTAGAAGCTGGTCAAGCAGAATGCAGCCAATGTCTCTGCACAAACTGGCCAACCAAAACAGATACTCCAATCCTTGAATGAAACTGAAGCACACGTAGCCAAGATGTGAAAGACTCTTCTCTCACCAAGGACTGTTATACTGCAGACACTGTTCTAAAAATCAGAAGAAGCACTTCTAGTGCACAGAATCGGTAGGAACTGAGAAAGAAAAGGGCTTTGTGATCTTTTACTTTAGAGACTCTTGCTGCCTTTTCTGGATTGCATCTTATAGTGCTTATAGTCTTCATTTTCCCCCATAAAAAGAACTAGCCTGTTTGCCAATATCTCTGGTTAAAGTATATTGCCTAATATCTCTAGGCCACCAACTTCATGAATGAGTCCATTTCATCCATCCATCCTCAGCTCCTCACTTCAGCACTGACAATCATCTCAAGCCAAGGTTTACACCACTGGGTGGCTAGCCCTGCCACAGTAGTTCATTCGTACCACTCACTTGCACACACACTCTCACCTATAGCCAGTTTAGAGTGCCCAATCCACCTCTTTAGAATATGGGAGGAAACTGAAGCACCAGGAAGAACCCCACATGAGGACAAGTAAACTCCACATGGAAGGCACCCCAGCCAAGAATCAAACTGGAAAACCTCTTGCTATGTGGCAAAAACACTAACCGCTGCACCATCGAGGCCACTCTAAATTGCCACCAGTTATTGTCTACTTCAGGACTTTTCCATTTTAACATGGAGTTCTCTACTTTTGAATAGTATGTTTAAATCAAGAGTGACATCAAAGCATCCTCCTGTCAGCTCAAATCAACTATTTCTCTACTTTTGACAAATTTTTGAAAAAAAGATTTAAAGGAATTCCTGTTCATCACAACTTTGTGTATAAATATTACCAGCCCTCCAAGACATTCCCAGTAACCTTCATACCTATACCTATACAGTAATGACCTGAGCCTACAACTAAAAGTTAGCCTGATGTAACATAACTAATTTTTTACAATCCAAACTAAAATAGTAGTAATAAAACAAAGTCCAAATAAACTGAAACGCAAAACTAGTAATTAAAGGAAAACTCCACCTTTTCCTACAGTTAAGCTCAACTCTTAGGATGCTTCTCTCCTTAAAATATGGTTTCAATATTGTTTAGGTACCAGAAACTTGCTTGTACTTTATAAAACTTTAATTTCCTTACCTTAAAATCAAAGGAAGGGAAAGATCACACACTCTTTTTAAACTTAACTTCTCACATAATTTGCAGAGGAATTTATCTATGCCTGCATGACAAACGACAGACACGGAGAAATTTGTAGTCAAGTACTGCTGACAATCTTCTAAGGGTAATTAGTCCTGCTGATGTCAGGAGCTCAGCATTTTTTTGTAAAATAGAGAGGTGTGAAACTGTTTTCCATTGTCTTTACTGTAGAGAAGAAGAGAACTTAACACTAATTAACAACTACTTCAAGCGTAGCCATGTCTTTCATAGCAAAACAGAGCAATTAGATCAGTCAATGGTTCAAAGGCAATAGTCACCTTTTTTTGACAAATTAACATAAGCAGCATCACAGTATTGAAGTGCTAAGCTTTAAACTTTAACTGTTTGTTGTTTATGCTACTTCACATTTTAAGATGGGTTAAATGTAGTATCAATGATGTATGTGACATTTAGAGAAAAGTCAGAAATATTTTATAAAGTATCAGCACATTTACCAAAGTGTAAGGGGAGGGGCTGTCAATTCATTTTGGATTACAAAAAGATACTTTGAACAAAAGGCCTGGAATTTATCTACTTTTTGGTTGCAGCTGTATAATTCCTTAGTATACTGTAAAACAAGCCCCGACACACAAAAATGAGGTTCATTCAACAAATAAAAGAAGCAGTCCTGTTACAGAAGGTATATAAGATGACAGTGACTGACACTAATCCCATTTTACATCAATGTCATAGGAACATACAACTACTTTCTTATGTCTTGCATGACTCATATAAGGCAGACTTAAAATGGATTATGGGAAAGAGACAGGCTGGTAGAAAATCAATTACACATTGATATGTCAAACCCGTTTGCAGCCATTGTGCAGAAAACATATTAAAATTCTATAAGAAGCAGTTAAAGTAATTCTGAGGAGTTAAAATAGTTCAGAAGATCAAGATAGAGTGAAATAATAGATTTTTTTGTTCTGAGGTGGAGTTTTCCTTTAACTTCTAGTCTGTCTCCAGACAGGGACAAGTTGTCATAAAACTCTCTTCACTAAAGACTATTTAGCACCAAGGCTTTTCAAAAGAAGTGATAAAGTAAACACTATAAAGCAACAAAGCAGCCCTATGGGTGAAAGCACTTTTCTTTTTTAGTTTGTTTTTAATACACTTATGATTACAGTTTTTGTTCTGATTGTTTTTTATCTGGTTTGTTTCTTTATTTTGCCAAGGGTACTATAGTGGGTTCTGTTTTCTTGATTCATGTACCTGTTGTCATACACACACACACACACACACACACACACACACACACACACACACACACACACAAACACACCTTTCTTCACTTCAGCTCTCTGGTTTTCTTTACAGTTTTACTATGTATGGGGTTTAGTTATTTATTTATTTATTTATTTATTGCAGTTTGATGACCAGGGAAGTCCAGTGGGCCAAGAAGAGCCCATTTTCAGTGGAGACCCGAGGGGAAAAGCTCCAAGCAAAATTCAATACAGTATTTACATGTTGCAAGATACACATAATATTGAAAAGAATATAGTATGCAAAATATACAGTGGGGAAAAGCTCCAAGCAGAACTAAATACAGTATTTACATGCTACATGTTACACATAATTTTGAAATTGTACAGTATGCAAAATATACAACATATAGTTATTGAACATTGTAGTTCAGGTACATTGTGAGGGTTGAGAGAACATACGGAAGCTGAAAAGAGAAGTACATCAAGGTAGTGGACTGTCTTGTACATTGAGCATTGGGAAAGTAGCATATATATGTATTGGAAAACAGAGGACTGGAAATATTTACATTGGGTTGTCAATCATGATTTATGATTTTTTTGTGCTTTTTTATGTATATATTAGATTTCAATCGGTTAAAGCTACTGAAAAATTGATCTGATGAAGTCACATTAGTGGATGAAAGCACTTATCATTTATTAAAGCTGAAGTTATTCCGCTGACTAAGCCTGTCTGAGTTTGTTTCTTTAGTACCTTCATAGAAGAGGAATTAACATCTGAAGTTTTGGACTGTTTATTACTGTTACTTAATAGTGCAACATTTAAGTGATTTTATTTTTCATTTTTCACAAATAACAAGGAAGTGAATTCAGTCCTCTACCTTAATGCTCCTCACATATCTGCTGTGTTTTTTTCTACTTCCAGGACAACCCCATGCTGTGTTTGGATATTCTTCGGACAGATTATACCATGTTCTTTTTCTCTCCCTCTCCAGCGACTTCTACACATACAAAAACCAAAGGAAATGTGTAGCTCTAATCAACTACAGCAGTCGGAATATAAAAGTCCTGAAGCAAGTTTATTTTAAATAACACAATACGTTTTTGTTACTATTATGAACAGTAACTTCCTCAGAGAAACCAACAGAAGAATTAAATCGCGCCAAATTTAAACTAGAATTGGTGTAGTCACGTCAGCAACCGCATCATGAATATTAAAAACTATCCTATCAGTGATAAAACACTGAAGCTACAATTAAAACAAACAATACTAAAACACATTAACATTTGTTAAAACCAGCAAAATATTACTAACACTAACTTGTGGTATTCATCATCCTACTGAATAGTAAGATTAATTAAATTTAAAAAATTTAAAAAAATGTATTATCGAAAGCCGCAAGTCATATCTAATAGAATGCAATTTGCATACTTCACCTAAAGCTAGTTATTGTTAATTTTTAATTATGCACAATACTAAATAAATGTTAATATTAAATAGTGAGCTTCCAATAAACATTAAATATTTAAAACTAAATAGCAAAAAAGATCCGCTGGCTTTACCATAAAGGGATAGTCCTCCAATGAATAAACCACCGATTGTGGAAATAATGTAACCAAACACCAAGGCAGCTAAGAATTCCAGAACCACATGACAGGAACCAAATAAAAATATTTTAATACAAACGTAGCAGCCACAACACAAGTCGGGATTGAGCGCGCTTTCATCTACAATAATTCGACTTCATCAGAATCCAATATACAAATTCATCCACTTCCTTAAATACTAAATACACCTTAAATTCATTGGTTAATAACTTAATTGCCACTTGTAATTACTTGTTGAATTAAAGCAACACCACATTTTTCACAAAAATTTTTTTCACAAAAAAAAACAAGTGGCAATTAAGTTAAGTAATTGTAGATGAAAGTGCGCTCAATCCCGACTTGTGTTGTGGCTGCTACGTTTGTATTAAAATATTTTTATTTGGTTCCTGTCGTGTGGTTCTGGAATTCTTAGCTGCCTTGGTGTTTGGTTACATTATTTCCACAATCGGTGGTTTATTCATTGGAGGACTATCCCTTTATGGTAAAGCCAGCGGATCTTTTTTGCTTTTTGGAAGTGGTCCCTTGTGGGGTATCGAAGGAGTGTGGTTATTTAAAACTAAATGTCTTCTTGTGTCAAGACTATGTATTCACTATAAAAAAATGGAAAAAAATGTAAACATTTAGTTAACAAATTAACACTGCAACTGTCAACATAGTAGTCTTAATGTAAACAAAACAATATCAAGAACTTTACTCATACCACTCTAAAGACATCTAGTGAATTACCTCAAAAAACTCTTCAATTTTAAAAGACAAGATATATTACAGTTTTCATTAAGACCAGGGAAAGTGAAGGCATCCAAAGTAAGTTGCCACTCAAGTTCCCGAACCTCTAACAGGAGTGAAGAGGGTTGGATCTGCTTACCCTAAACTACAATTAAGATCTACTGAACCAACGGCATTTATGAACACTTCTACTAATGGTAACTTAGTGAGGCAAGTATCTAACCCAGCTGTCACAAATGTATCAGATCACCATACTAATGTAGAGCCACTTCCTGAGGATTCTACAGAAGGTCTGAGACGTAGTGACAGATTAAATTCTAACAACAATAATTCCAACAACCATTAACAAGGGAATCATACAGGGCCTAGTTCAAATTTTCAAAGGGACACAAACAACAAGAATTTTACAGGCTCCCAGAACACATGGAACCAGAAGAACAGGAATCAGAACAATCGTCAAAAGAGATAGTTGAAGGCGAACTGATACAAAGTCCTAGAATGAGACTGTTAACCAATTTAAGGGGAGACTTTAACATTTACAACTTCTCTACGATACACATTGAGCCAAGTTTGATTGAACTGTTAGCTAATGGGAACACTTTTGTTCCAAGTAAAAACTTTAATTTAGCGAAAACTTTGATCGGTTTGAAATGTTTCGTAAGGAAGTTAAATTTAAAATTACTTTTTGGTAACAAAGTTCCTTTTCCTAGTGATACATTGAAACCTTTGAGTACTTTTAATCCTCCCCTACATCCATCATTACTTCTCTTTGAGAATATTTGTGAGCTTGACATTAGACATATAGTTCAAACACACTCACACCAAAAGACACACTTTATGTCTAATATTACGAAGGACCAACTAACAGCATTACAAACATTGAGTTCTTCACTAGTTCGAGTTATTAAGCCAGATAAGGGAGGTGGACTTGTGATTTTTAACACTGCAGATTATAATCAGAAAATGTCTTTAGTTCTTGATAGTCCAGCTTATGTTAGGTCCTCTCTCAATGAAATGAATGTAACTCAAACTAGGATCAGAGGCTATTTCAGGGACCTTTTTATAGGAGCTAAAATTGACTATAACACTTATAATTTCATTGATATTCCATTTCCTAAGACCCCTGTAATGTTTGGCATTCCAAAGATACATAAAAACCTGGATGACCCTCCTATGAGACCTTTGATCGATGGACGCGCTTCTTTGACATACCCATGTGCAAAACTTGTTGATAATATCCTTCAAAAATACTTAAAATGAATACCTCAAGTTTGTAAGGATTCATGGTCTTTCCTTAAGAACATTAATGGTTTGAATTTTGATGACAGATTTAATTTTTTAATAGTAGACGTGGTCGATTTATATACTTCCATCCCACATGATGAAGCGGTTGAGTGGATAGCTTTAATGTTGATAGATTTAAAAGCTACTAAAGCAGAAATCGACCTTGTTACTGAACTGATTGATATTATTTTATCTTCTAATTTTTTTATGTTCAATGGTGAGTACTTTTTACAGAAACAAGGTATTGCAATGGATTCACTGTGTGGCACTAGTGTAGCAAACTTGTTTGTGGCATACTGGGAGAAAGTTCACATTTTTAACAACCCAGAAATAATGTTGCATCTCATTTATTATACAAGATTTTTAGATGACATTTTTATTTTGTTTAATGGTAATGAGGATGAAGCATCTTCCTTATTAGAGTACTTTAATTCTTCTACTCAATTCTTTAAGTTCACTTATCATTTTGACACATCATCTATAGACTATTTAGATGTAAAATTAACTAAGGATTACAACAGTGGTATGTTCCATTCTACTATCTTTAGGAAACCCACTTATTGCAATTCTTTTTTACATTTCACTAGCGCACATTCTTATAAGCAGAAACGATCCATCGTCAAAGGTCAATTTATAAGAGCTGCGAGAATGTGTTCCCTTGATGAAGCTTTTTATGTTGAATGCCAACTATTAAGGGATATGTTCATTAACCGATGTTACCCTTCATCACTTATTGATGATTTGTTCCAGGAAGTAGAATTCAAACGTAAAAGTGGGACATACACTCCCCTTTTACTTTATAGCGATACACCATCTGTATCCATTGACGAAAGTCATTCTGTTTTAAACAACAACAATTTGACCCTTCCTGACTCTTTCTGTAATAGTACCACTGAAAATCTTCGAATATCAGACCATATAACATCAGTTTTGTTACTACTTTCAACAAAGATTTTGAACAAATTAAATCTATTCTGTTCAAAAACTGGCACTTTATTAAGGGTAACCAATTTTTAGTGGACAAATTAGGTTTGTTTCCCACTATTGTATATAAGAAAGGGGCTAACCTTAAAATGATACTGGAAAAGAAAAACTTTTCAACTCCTATTAGAACTAAGGGCACATTTACATGTGGTTCATGTAATTGGTGTAGATATATAAAATTTGGTAGTTCTTTCATTGTGAATAACAAAAAATTCTTTATTAACCACAAACTTAATTGTGAGTCAAGGAATATTATCTATTTAGCTACCTGTAATTGTTGCTCAGTTTTCTATCCGGGTAAAACTGATCGGAAGTTATGAGAGAGGTTATATGAGCATATTTATGCTATAAGAAAGTAAGAAGGATAACGCTTTAGCAAAACATAAAGATGCTAATCCAGGCCACAGTTTCCACTTTCAAAACATTGACCAATTACCCCCTGATATTAGGGGTGGTCCCTCTTCACTCCTGTTAGAGGTTCTGGAACTTGAGTGGCAACTTACTTTGGATGCCTTCACTTTCCCTGGTCTTAATGAAAACTGTAATATATCTTGTCTTTTAAAATTGAAGAGTTTTTTGAGGTAATTCACTAGATGTCTTTAGAGTGCTATGAGTAAAGTTCTTGATATTGTTTTGTTTACATTAAGACTACTATGTTGACAGTTGCAGTGTTAATTTGTTAACTAAATGTTTACAATTTTTTTCCATTTTTTTATAGTGAATACATAGTCTTGACACAAGAAGACATTTAGTCTTAAATATTTAATGTTTATTGGAAGCTCACTATTTAATATTAACATTTATTTAGTGTTGTGCATAATTAAAAATTAACAATTAATAACTAGCTTTAGGTGAAGTATGCAAATTGCATTCTATTAGATATGACTTGCGGCTTTCGATAATATATTTTTTTAAATTTTTTAAATTTAATTAATCTTACTATTCAGTAGGATGAGGAATACCACAAGTTAGTGTTAGTAATATTTTGTTGGTTTTAACCATTGTTAATGTGTTTTAGTATTGTTTGTTTTAATTGTAGCTTCAGTGTTTTATCACTGATAGGATAGTTTTTAATATTCATGATGCGGTCACTGACGCGACTATGCCAATTCTAGATTAAATTTGGCGCGATTTAATTATTCTTTTGGTTTCTCTGAGGAAGTTACTGTTCGTAACAGTAACAAAAACATATTGTGTTATTTAAAATAAACTTGCTTCGGGAGTTTTATATTCCAACTGCTGTGGTTGATTAGAGCTACACATTTCCTTTGTTTTTTGTCTCATTCCTTTTGGTTTATTTGTTCGACTTCTACACATACTTATGTTTCTCTTGCTCATGGGTATGAGTGGGTTTTTTTGAGGCTTTTTCTCTCCTGTAGTCCATTGATCATCAGCCCTCCTTTAGGCCAATTGGCCCATTCATTCTTCCTTCTCTGGAGGTGACAGCTGATGAAGAGAAGTCATCATTTAGGCAGCCATTAGGTTGTTTTCTTATTTTAACCCTAATCCTATACTTCATGCTGAGTAACACACTCCAGGCATACCTCTCAACCATACTGAATTCCTTGGTATTTACCAGTTTTGAGGGCAAAGTAATGGGGTGCCATGAGTTCCCGAGTGGCCCCTTCAATTCCTGAATCTCCCAGTTATTTTTTCAATTTTTTTTTTGACAAAGTCATTGCTGACATTGTCATGTGCAGGACATGCATGATGACATCAGCTTCATTAGGCAGACTGCCAGACTGTCAGAATTTGGCTAGGGCTTAGGGATGTGTCCACACTACTTTCTCTGACTCTGTATGTTCATTCATTGGTCAAGTTGGTCAAGTGTCAGGCAATTGGCTGCCTGGATCTGGATGGAAGGTGGCCTGGATTTATTTTAAAGTAGCACATCTAGCAGCATTTAGCAACAGTCAGCAATACAATGACCACACACACTTCAGAGTCACTACCAGAGCAAAGTTAAGTGAATGGAGCAGTGGAGGACAAGAGGACAGCTTTCTTGAGTTTCTCATCTTCTCGAGAGATTTTTTTTTTGCTTCAAAATTAAGGTCCATACAGTGAAGTCAGTCTCTCCATATTAGCTTAAGTACAGTAAAGAGCAGCAGCAGCAGTCAACTGCAGCAGACTCAGATTGGTCCTCCCAGGCCAGCAAGGACAGCAAGCGTCTAACTTCTTTTTGCACTTGCAGTGCAGTGTGACTGATCCTGTATGTTTCCAGTCCAGAGAGAGAAACTGAAAAAAGGTTATTATATCAACTAGTTCCTCTTCCTGCTCCTCCAGGTAAAAGGTTCTTCTTTCTATCTATCACATCACCACTATAAAAAAAATCTAAGTGGCATCATTGTGGTGGAGGGGTTGCACCCACAAACATATCAATAGATGCTTCAACTCCTTAAGAATATAGCAGTGTTTCAATGATATGCTCATTTGTTATAGAGGCTGTGTGGTTTTGGCTACATACTGCCTTTCAACAACATAAAGGGACATGGCTCTGCATAAGTTGAGTACTGTTTTAAGGGATGGTCACTGGGTCTCACTTCCTCTGTGACACTAAAGCCAAATCCAAACATTTGTCCAGCCTTCAGTAAGTTTATACAGATTATTTTAGATATTATGCAAATCATTAATAATTGTATACAGTTAGTACAGAGGATTAAGTCTGTGAGCTGATAATGAGCAGCTTCCTGTAGTCCTGGGTTTGGTTCTCTCAGTCTCCATTTGCCTGCTGTGGCACTTTGAGCAAGTCGCTTAACCAGAGTACTCTGGTTGGGACAATTGTGAAACTGTTTTAAGTTTACTTTGTGGTCTCATACACTGCATGCCTATTAACTATATATGAACCTATACGCGGGATACATCTGATATCCCTTCAGTCACTGGTGTGTGTTAGAAAAGTTAATGATTTTGTTAAAGATAAGTGTACATTTGGGGCTGTCTTGGATCACATCCTAGGTGAAAGGTCAGGTGAGGAAACTGGTACCATCTTGATGTTTCACCATAGTAACAGCTTTTCATGATACTGATGCCCTTGGTAGTAGTATGAATAAAAGGGTCAGTGGTCAGGTGCCTTGTTTTAGACATTAATCAGAAAACTGCATATATCAATCTGCAATATCACTTCCTGTACTAAGAGTAGTCTGCAGAGCCAAATGATGTTACATGTGTGTGTGTGTGTGTGTGTGTGTGTGTGTGTGTGTGTGTGTGTGTGCGCGCGCGCGCGTGTGCACGTATGTGTTTAAGTGTAATAATATGGTTTGTGTTATGTTTTAATGCAACAAATGTTACTATTGGATGGTGTACTGTAGGCATAGTTTAACAACAGAATGAGTATTACTTTGTAATGATGAGCATTAAAAATAACTTCTGTGTCTCCCAGAGATATACATTTTATTTAATGATGTTGTAGGTAGGTTAACTGGACAGCAAGGGACCTTTTCATTCACAGTCTTGTTTATGAACAAAAACAGAGACTGATAAAAAATGATTAAATTTAAAGCTTAGCAAGTCAGTATTCAAAAAAAAAGACTGCCAATGAGTGATACAGAGTAATTTTTGGATGAGCTATTTGTGATTTGGCAGAAACCTGGAATGAAAAGCAGTTATTTTGACCTGACAGCTCACATGTCAGTGCAAGCATTAGAGAAAAGTTGAAGGTTCTATAAATGCAACAGATGTAGTAAGAGTTTCAGACATCGCTGTATAAAAGCCTACATAACCTTTAACAGGCAATCTCAAAAAAAGAATGAATGAGCGCTGACAGAAGTAGTGTGTGTGTGTGTGTGTGTGTGTGTGTGTGTGTGTGTGTGTGTATGTGTGTGTGTGTGTGCGCGCGCGCGCATGCGCGTGCATGCGTGGAATGAATCTGCTGAGTCAGGAATACCTACCTGTTCTGTCTTCCAGTTTCTAATACATTTTGTTTGCATTAACAATGTCATCAAACACTATACTTGAGTTCTAGGTATTACATGATTAAATCTTAGATCTGAGACCAGGAAAATACCATAGCTAGTGATTTACCAATCACAGGTAGATTACATAGATCTGGTAAAGAAAGTTGTATAATGATGACAAAATAACTATTGGGTGGTGAAATGGTGAAATTTGTGTGGCCTTATGTCACCATCAATCAGATGTGACATAATTTATGTCCCTGGAAAATGATTTGTACAATAAAATAATACTATGGAGAGTCAGAACACTGGAATATAACACAGCAAAATATCATACTGACTATATAGGCATTCTATATCATAGTCATTAAACAATATTAATTAATAGTCCTTCACTGCCCAGCTCTGCAGCCTTGGTAATGTAATGTTGGAGTCATATTGGATGTAATGACATTAATGAAGGAACAAGAAACATGGTAGCTACAGAACATGCAGCTGTGTGTAGTATCCTTGACAGGAATTTGTTTTCACTAGACTAAAATGTCCAGGTAGTTATTCATTTTCTGCAAAACTGTTAGGTGAATTCACAATGGGAGAATGCCACATCCAGGGATACAGACACAGCATACAAGTAAATCCAGGGTGGGAGAATAAAATACAAGAAAGGGAACAGGTATTACTGCTAAATATGGTGCGCTTAGTAGCACAAGTACTGCAGATTACTACACAGTTAAGAGAAAGAATGCATCGGTCTAAATAAAAATAATAATTAGCAAGATGGCAAGATGTCACTGTGGTTACAAATTCTGTTATTCATTTTCAGTATCCATTCTTCAATCCTGGTCTCCAGATGTCATGTGGGCGAAGTTTGTAATGTTCTTCATTTCTTCACTTGAAACTTTCCCAGGAACTATGGTTTCCACCACTATCCAAAAATATGTTGATAACATAGATTGACTACTGTAATAAAATGTATTTAGGCTTGTTCTCTTGATATTTTATCACAAAGCCTTCCATGAAAGTAAAATGTTGTCTAAGTGGGATTAACCTGGTTAACAAACTGAGATTAATAAATAAGACAAGAGTACCAAGAAGCAAATATATCTAAAAAAGAAAAATAGAAATGTTTAATCTGTGAACCTGGTGAAATTAATTAATGCAGTCATTAATCATTATACAATTCAAAAATTGTATACAGAAACGTTAAAGATTTTGTGTTTGTTTGTTTTTGTTGAAGACACATCTAGCTTTTTGTTTTAATTACTAATCAATAACCTCTGTGAGGGAAGAAAGGAGGGACACAATAATGGAATCAGTAAGAAAAGTGGATCCATTTAAGGTATAACAGAGGATTTTGATCTGGTCTCGGAGCATAACCACATTATTATGTGTTCGCGACATGGATGCCAAGAAATTCATCTCAAGAGCAAAGTTTGGGAGGTAAATCTTGGCATCCATGCCAAGACTATATAATGGACTGTTACAATTAAAGACCAGATAATAACCTTTTGCAGTGCATGGAGCTTTATCTGCTCCATGTGCTACTAGTTACACAAAAAAGGCGGAGGGGGGGGGGCTTCAGCTTTAAAAGCCGGTAAAGTACTTAGTAAGTGCTGTCAAACATACAGCAGTAGCAGACCTATCAACTTTTTTTTTGGGGGGGGGGCAAAGGATCAAAACCAGAGAGAGTTGTTAGATAGTGCTCAAATGTACTTAAATTGTTTATAGAATGGCAGGCATTTCCATCAGCATACATTGTGAACAATAATAAGTGCAAAAGTCTATTCCAGGCATTTTTGACTCAGTGCAATCCTCGGTGATTTGTCAGAAAATTAAATGTTTATGAGGGGTAGGGCAAAAATGTAAGCTAAAGTCAGGGACAGTTGAATGGCATGCACAATAGTCAGAAACCAGGCTGTTTCTGCTTCTGCCTCACATGTTTGGAGGCCATCGCTGTTAGTACTTACTGCCTAGGAGACCTGATATTAACAACTAGTGCTGTTAGTATTGGGTCTTGCACTAGAATAGCGCTGAATTAGCTTGTTTTTTTTTCGATATAGGAGAGTAATCATGTTGCTCCATATGCTACAATGCAATAATAGTCATTATCATCTAATAAGAACATTAACAATTAACCATTGTGTAATAGATTATTAGCATCTTTATATAAGTGTTACTTTTATAAAATCATATAAGTCAGAAAGAAGAGGTGAATACAATGTGCTACAACAAGAAAAGGCAAGCGATACAAGGAAAGTACAAGTGGTTGGGGTTGGTATAATGGTTAAGGTGTTTACCTCACAGGCATAAAGTACAGAGTTTAAGTCTCACCTTTGAAAGGGAAACTGGCTAGGCTTAAAACGGCCCTCAGGGGCAGCTAGCCTAGCACTTACCTATGAAGCTATGAACAATCAACCAAGCATCCTTCTACCTATCTCTGTGGCATAAGTGCCATAATTTACAGATCATTTGGGAAGAACTTAGCATAATGATTAAGGTCTTCATTTCATAAGCATTTGGTACACAATTTAATTCTAGTAAAGTGTTATTGGCTAGGCTTAAAATAGCCCTTTAGGGTAGTTATCCTAGTATCCACCCATGAACCTATGGAAATAAATTTAAATCTGTTAATATCAATGCTGTAACTGCATTAGATGTTATCTATTTTATCTATATATTGCATTTTTCTTATACCAGGAGTAATTTGAATCAAACTTGCAAATGCATGTAGAACTCCTTTTTGAAAAATATGTAATATAAGTTGGATGATTTTACAAGCACTTCCTGAAATTTGATGCATCACAGTTCTTCCACTTTCTACTAATGCATTTTGTACGCATCAACAATAACACCACTAAGACTCTGTACTTCAGCTATACTTATTACATAAGGAACAAAGGCATTAATGAACACAATCACTTACCTCTGTCATTTTGTATCATTGATATAAATGTTTCAGTATTTTCCATAATGTGTGATTTTATTAAACTGTTAACTTCTGTTTCAGAGTTACATCTCCACCATAACCAAACAGATGACAGAAACATATATTTCCATTAGGAGTTAAACATGGCTTTTGTGAACATATCTAGCCAGATGAATTCCATATCAGAGAATGCATGATAAAATATGGTGCAGGCACAATCTGACTTATTTCATAAATTCTAATACTGAGACCTTGATTTTGTACATATTTAGAAAACGTTTTTTATGCAAGAAAATTCAGACACCAAAAATGATATAGTCTTGATAAATATATATATTGACGATATCTTATTATCCTGTGTAGTTAAAATTAAACTGAGCAAGTCTGGAATAACCACTACTTTATCATTATAATTTATCAAGTATCTTATTATGATTGTGATTACATTAAAGTATTATATACTGCCATAATTTTCCTTAGAAAATATATCTATATTTTCTTTTCTCCAGTGTCAGTAACTGACCATTTTAATACAACATGCAGATAATTTTAATCCTTTATGTATCAGTATATTATCTGTCATTGAACCAAGAATAAACTGACCTGTAATCCATCAAAAAATACAGTGCAAGTGTGACATCCCTTCTCTGAGCCAGTCATCAAGAAGCCTCAATCCTCACCACTGACACCAGTAAGGAACGTTCACTTTAAGAGAAAAACAGACACACGCACTATTTTCAGATGCAGCTCTCTGCACCAAACACAGTTTCCCTTAAGAGCACACAGGGAATGCACACTCCAGTCCTGGGGCTGGACTTCCTCTCCATGCCCCAAATAAGACTCTATACTGACCACGTCAGACTTGAATCCTCAGCTGGGTGTTCCAAGCCAAGTCCTCCACCATCCTCTGTGTGAAATCAGTGCTCTGTGTCCCTGTTTCAAGTAGCTGACACACACACTCTTTGTGATTTGATTTTAACAGACACACACACACACACACACACACACACACACACACACACACACACACACACACACACACACACACACAGACCTGGGAAAGGCTGGCACAGATTTACCTGCTATGCCATCTCCACCCAGACTATAAGGTAGATACTGCCACCAGAACACCCCAAAGCCAGCTACTCTAAGGCTCTTACCAGGGTACCGAATCATACTTAATAAAATTAACACTTATACAAATGGTAATGTTCAACCAAGCAGCAAGACTTTCAGGAGCATGAAGCAACAGTGCCACCAGATAAATGCAATTACTTTCAAGGGTTAAAATATTTTCTAAAAGACCAGCCACAATGAAAGGTATAAACATATTTAACAATAAATAATAAAATAGAAAACATGAATGTACTGAATATCTATTTACAATAAACACCAGAGTTTCATTTCACATGAAATATAAAAACAACACAGATGGAAAGACAGATACAGAAAAACAATATTTAACTAATCTGACTTTATTTTCCTAACTGACTGAAGAATTGCTGTTCCCTGTTTACTTGCTATAGCAAGGCAAGATGAAATGGAAGAATATCTTTGTTGTCAGTTCCAATAACAGAGTGCTGAGTGCTTCTATCACATCTCTCAGTAGTATATAAGTACAATTTCAGTGCTAGCTACAGGATGACATCACATCTGGTCACCTGAAACTGGTTCCCACACTGCCCCCTCACTAGATACTGAGCCAGGATTTGGCACAGATGTGTGACAATACACACACAGAACTTTAGCTATCTGGAAGTTATAAAACAATCCCAACACTTCTACCCTTCCTACAGAAAGGCTTTTCACAGACATTGTGTCTCTGACTACATTCAGACCTGTGAGATAGAATCTTTATGGCCTAAACCAAGTCATTTAATTTCAGGCTATTTTTCTTAAAGTGAGCTGGGCTAAGCTTAACCTCTTCCCTTCTAGTATCCTCTCTTAAAATATATACATTTCAGCAGTTACAACAATACAGCCTGACATACGTGTATATTTCTTTTCTGTCCAGCAGGACCCACTGTTGATGCATTTTGTAGCTTTACCTACACATTCTAACACAAGTGTATGTACAAATCAGTTTGATATTCAAATAAATAATTATTTACAAAACCCCAGATAGCTATGCTGGTATATGTTACACATGCACTGTCCTACTCTCCCCAGCACAGCTGGCACTACCTCACATCATCACATCTCTCCCACCTTTGAAGACTCAAGCTGGTTTCTCAAGTGGCCTTGGAGAAGTGTTTCTTGAGAGAAATGAGCCTGTCTGGGAACACATTAACCCATACCCTGTCTTGAGATCCCATCTACATTGACATTGCTGACCCCAAAACTGTGCTGCCCCAGGTAGGTGCACCTAGGTATCTCACTGAACATGCCCCCAAACTCCTTTAATACTGCTCAGATTTCTCAAACCTTTGTAGGAGATAGTCACTGGGACACTGCTATGCCTTCCACTGTCAGTCCAAGCCACACTGAGGAGATCAGTCACCAGATCCCCTTCAGTCTCCTCCTGCCACCCACTGCAAATACTCAGCACAAAGGCCTCCCTATCACAGTAAGGCTTCATGTCAACATGTTACAGTTTGTTCCCCTGCCTCCTGCCTAGCAGGTGTACCATGTAGTTAATATCACTGACCTTCATTACCACTTCAAAGGGTCCTTCTCAAGCTGCCTGCAGCTTATTGTGTCTGACAGGAATGAGAGCCATAACCTGCTGTCCCACAGCATACTCTTGGTCTCGAGCATTCCTGTTATACCAGACATTTTTCTGCTGTTGGGCTCCCACCAGGTTCTCCTGGGCCAAGCCCATGAGTTCCCTAAGCCTTGTCCTGAGGTTTAGGACATATGCCACAACAGACTCCTTGTGGGATTCGTATTCAGCCTCCCACTCATCATGAATCAAATCAAAGGGCGCCATCACCCTTTGCCCATATAGCAACTCAAAGGGTGAAAAACCTGTGGATTCCTGGGGTACCTGTCTGTATGCAAACTGCTGATTGGGATACATATTTGCCCCACTCTCACTTAAACTGGTCTGCAAATGCCCTTAACATGGTCTTTAGTATAGAGTTTTACCTCTCCACAACTTTTAGGCTGGGATTGTTGTAGAGGCTGGTCTTTAGATGCTTCACCCCACTGTGCACTCACAGACAAGCCAATAGGTCTGACATGAAATTGGCACCTCTGTCAGTCAGTTTTTCTCTCGGGAAACCTACCCTGCTGAAAATATCTAACAAAGCATTTGCCACCTTCTCTACCTAAATGGAGGAGAGAGGCACTGCCTCAGGGTATATAGTGGTATAATCTACTAGCACTAGGCTGTATTTCTTCTCTGTGGTACTTGGGGTACTCAGAGGCCCCACAATATCCATAGCTATGTTCTGAAATGTCTCCTCAATTTTCAGGCAAAGGCATCAAAGGATCTTTGACCTTGTCTCCTGCCTTGCCTATTTTTTGGCACTGTTCACAGGTTCTGCAGTACCCCGTTACATTCCTTGCAATCACAGGCCAACAAAAGTTCTACATAATACATCCCTTGATATGATTTATGCCCACATGAGCTGCAAAAGGAATGTCATGGGCTACTGCTAGAAGTACCAGATAGCAAGCTGTGGACACTACCAACTGTTGTATTACCTCACCCTCTAGCCCTCTCTCAGGAGTCCACTCTCTATACAGTAACCCATTGCTCCAGTATACAGAATTCCCTTTTCCTTGAAACTCAGGTAACTCCCTAGCTACCTCCCTCAATCCTTGTAATATAGTGTCTGAGAGCTGAGCCTGTCTCAAGTCATCCCAGCTACCCTTCCACAAGAGGTCTGGTATCCTCTGACAGCGGTGCTTCACTGTCAGCCTGGGTAATACTAACCACCTCTGCTCTTGCAGTCACCCTGTCCAAGGGAACATCAGTACCCACCAGCAGCTGTGGCTCATCTTTAGTCTCACTATTACTGGGTAGCTCCCTTCCTGAAGTAACCACATCACCAGTCCTGGCTTCAGATGTGCAGTCTGTCTGCATCTCCCCCAGTCTACCAGGCCCATATGCCTGTCTCCAAGCCTGACTGCATGTCACTGCTTGAACACAAGGTACTGCATTATCAAAATCATTCCCTATCAAGACATCTGCAGGGATATCCTCAAACACACCTACTTGCTTCCTTCCTTTTCCACACTCTCAGTCAAGGTGAACCCTGGCCAAAGGCTTTTGGAATGGGATCCCTCCTAAAGCTCTGACTGGAGAGGACTGCCCAAGCAAGTAGTACTCCTCTTTAACCACTTCAGGCTTCACAATGGTTATTCTAGAGGCTGTGTCTCTCTTGGCAGTGGCCTGTTGTCCATCCACCAAGATCATATATTAACTCTGCTGGTAGTTTGGTACCCCTGTTGTATCCAGACAATTTATCACTGGCATTCTGTTATTCCCACTTGCTGCTCCCACACCTTTTGTTTCCTACCTTGCCTCCATGGACATCTATATCCTACATGACCCCACTGGTTACATTTAAAACAGCTAACCCTTGATCCAGGCCATGCACCTGACCTAGTGGCTTCCCCTATTGCTGGCAGACTCTGTTGGGGCAGTTTAGGCTGCCCACCATGGGTTCCCTTATATCCATGGGGAGCACTGGGTATTCCTTTCCTGTGCAATGATACTTTCTAGGTATAGCTCTCCCTTTTTCCCCAACTCATCTGCAGAGTTGCATTCCTTGTCTGCCAACCAGATTCCATGTCTTCAAAGTGCTAAGGGCTTGTTCCCTCAGCAAAAGGTTTGCCAGCCCTTGAAAAGTGGTGACCTGGCACCCATTCACCCACCTATGAAAATAAGTGCTTAGTTCAGCAATATAATCACATACACTTTCATCTGCCATGTGTCTGTGCTCACAAAACTTTTTTTCTGTAAGCTTCACGTGTTAACTTAAAACATTGTAATAAACAGTGCTTCACTTTTTCATAATCTAAGCAATCAATATCAGACAATTCAGAAACAACAGTTACAGCTTTACCATGGAATAAGGGAGTGAGGAACTGTAACCAGAGCCCTCGGTTAGCATTATACTGTTTACATACTCTTTCAAACATATGAATAAAATTATCAAAATTATCAGCTTCTTGGCACTGAAGAAGAAGTTTACTACCCTTTATTGCTTCTGGGGTATGGTTACTCCCTTTGCCATTACCTCCATGAACCTTGTAAAGAGTCAGCATTTCCCTATCATTTTGCCTCTGCCTCTCATTTTCTTCGGCTCCCAGACATCTCAGTCTCTCTTTTCTTCAGCCTCTAAATGTCGCATTCACTCTGCTGATTCTAACTCCAACCATTTGGCCTCCAGTTCAAGTCTCTTTAAAATAACCCAAATAACAAATATCACCACAAGGAAAAACACAATTCTGAGCAGAAAGCAAATAAAAAGAAATGTCATGTAAATGTTAATCGGTGGTTGCTCAGAACGGGCGCCAACAGGCATGGATAATATATGAAAAGAGTCTATTCAGACCAAATAGTTCAGCAAGAAACTTGTTGTTCAAATAGTAGATATCTCGTCTCTTCAGACCACATATGTATCCAGTTACTCAAAATATGAAAAAATATTGTTTCTTCTTTTATAAGCAAGGATTTTATTAACAAACAGGTAAGCGCTTTCACTAAAGTAGCTTTATCAAACCATTAAAAGCAAAACAGGTAAAATACACCTTATATATAATCGGAGCATCATTGGGAAATGGCATCATGATCCATTTGCATAATAGATTGCAATAAAACAATTAAAGTAAAAAATAAAACAATTCATATATAACAATGAGTATAAATATCAATAAAAAAATATATAATGTAATTATGTATAACAAAAAATAAAATATATATAAAAATGTGTAACCAAAAAGCACAATAGTCATTTATAGTGAAATCTCCTATTTTTAAGCGCTGGCTTTAAAGGTACTTTATCATTGAGTCCTGGGGGGATGTGAGCTTGCAATCTAATGATCCAATTAACTTCATTTCTTTCAGTATAGTCACCCTGTCCTTCTATGTGGGTAAAACCGATAGAAGGCTTAGGAACAGGGTGAGAGAACACATATATCAGATTCGTGTTCAATCTACCACTAATGCACTTTCTAAACATGTCTTGGATACAGATGCTACACATATTTTTAAGTTCTTAGTCATTCTCAGTCCTGGGACCCCTCTTGTTTGGCATTTATTTTTCCGAGGTACAGGCAAACATAGGAGGATTGTGGCTGACAAAGTTCGCAGATGACTGCAAACTGGGCGCCATAATTGATACTCCAGTGGACACAAACATCCTTCAGAGAGGCCTCATAGAAATGGATAATTGGTGCCAGAGCCATGTCCTTAAGCTGAACGCCAAAAAATGTATAGTCATACCCTTTGGGAAAAACAAGGTACCGACAAATTACCACATAGGCGGTAATCCCTTAAGTACGGAAGAGGTAATCAGGGACCTAGGGACCCAGGTTGACAGTAACCTCTCATTTGACACTCACATTGCCTAAGTGGTTAGGAAGACCTTCTATATTGCCCACCTTATCATGAAGGGTTTCACATCTAGATCAAGCGAGGTCATTGTGCCCCTGTACTCTTCTCTTATCAGGCCAATGATTGAGTACAATGCCCTATTTGGGATGTAGCTCACCCGACACCTGCAGCAGTTGGAAAGACCCCAAAAGTTGCTCACCAAGAGGATAAAGGGTCTTAAACATATGTCATATGCTGCCCGACTGAAAATCTCCAGCTTATTCAGTCGCATACCGCCTACTCAGAGGTGATCTGTGCCTGATATACAAGGCCATGTCCAATCCTGAATTAATGGACATGCTCCACCTCAGAAAATCCAAATCCATCAGAGCCACAAGAACAAGTGACTTAAACCTCAACACAGAAATAAATAGGACGTGCTGGAGGGACAGATTCATAACCCAGAGGCTCCCTACACGAACAGAATCCCAGTCCATGTTAGGCAGAGCCCCTCACTGACTCTATTCAAGAGAAATCTCAACTAGTGGATGGGAGATCATAGGTTTAGACAGAGGCATAGTAAACTAAACCCTAAAAGGGCGTAGTATTCTCATCCTAAGGTGTGGTGTAAGCCACATACACTCTGGCTAGGCTTATAAATGCCTTAGGGCAGATAGCCTAGTACGAACCTATGAACCTATGTTAATACTCCTACTTTAAGAGGAGGGGATATTATGACCTATACTGAAAGAAATGGAGTTAATTGGATCATTAGATTGCAAGCTCACATCCCCCAGGACTCAATGATAAAGTACCTTTAAAGCCAGCGCTTAAAAATAGGAGATTTCACTATAAATGACTATTGTGCTTTTTGGTTACACATTTTTATATATATTTTATTTTTTGTTATACATAATTACATTATATATCTATTTTTATTGATATTTATACTCTTATTGTTATATATGAATTGTTTTATTTTTTAAAGAACCAAGTTGGAAAGGAGAAAACGAATGAACAACTGGGATGAAAATAGCGTAAAAAATCCTTTATTTCCGCTTTCGTCAACAGACTTCCTCAGAATACCATAAAGTTAAAACACACCAAATATATATACTCTATCATACAGACAATAAACTAATTAAACAATCAATTAATTAACCTGTCTAAAAAATCTCTACACCAATAAAAAGCAATAAAAAATGAATTAAAAATGATTACATCAATTAAATAAAGAAAGCAATCCACATGCTTTTTTATCAATCCCTAATGGGGCCCCTTTCAAAAAACATTTAATATTGATGGTCTCGTTTAAACCGGGGGGCTTGTCAGCCTTTAATTTCACCTGCCACAGTGTTTCCCTTTGTTCTACATAATTTTTGTAGTCACCACCCCTTAAATCAGTTTTGACTACCTCCACTACTGAAAAAACAAATTTTTTAAAATTGTTACAAGTAACAGAGTGTCTAAACAAGACGCTGTTATCATCTTTTGTTTTAATATTATAAATATGCTCACGAATACGGATGTTGAGACTACGAGTGGTCATACCAACATAAAACCCGGAACAGGAACAACACATGGCAACATACACTACCCCCTCGGTACGACAATTTACATATTCTGGTACCATAATGGTCCGATCAAAAGAATCTATAACAACAATAGGACCTTTGGCAACAAACCTACACATGTTACAATTGTTGCATGTGAACATACCTTTAACCTCAGTTTTCCTATTACCTGATGTATTGTGATCGGTTTCAAGAGCTTTCTTGATGTTATATACGTTCCTGTATACAAAGTTAGGTTTGTTGCCTAAAGCCCGAAAAATATCCGAATTGCCTTCAATAATTTTCCAGTTGTTCAAAAGAATTCTTTTTATGTGATCTCCATCTATACTCATTTCTAAGGAGCAAACTAAATTGTCACGTTTGTCAGACTTAACGTATTTATTACTGGAAAGGTCTGGAAAACTAGAACTTAAAATATTTAATAAAGCTGGATAATATTGCTGACGTTTACTCAACACTTCACTTATGATTTTATTCAGCAAGTCTAATGGATAGCCTCTCTGAAGAAACAGATTTTTAATAAACTCAATCTCCAAACCAAGGTCGGCTTCATCCGAGGTCATCCGACAGGCCCTAATGACCTGTCCCTTGGGAATATTACAAATCATGTGTTTAGGATGCGCACTGGAATAATGGACATAGCTGTTCGTGAATGTCTTTTTCCGATGTATTTTACTTCTAAATTTCCCATCAGGGAAGTCCCATAAAACACACACGTCCAAAAAATTAATTGTAAGAGCCACATCACCTAAAGTAAATTTCAAAAAACAATTCAACTTATTTATTTCATAAAGAAATTGATCCACAGTTGTTTTATTCCCTTCCATAATAAAAACCAAATCGTCTACAAATCTCTGATAAAATAAGATGTTAAATTTATGTTTTAATGGTGTAAGAAAAGCAAATTCCCACCAAATCATAATTATGTTGGCATAAGAGGGTGCAGCAGGGGACCCCATAGCCACACCTCTCTTCTGTCTATAAAACTTATCTTTAAAAATAAAATAGTTATTTTGTAAAATAATCTCAATAAACCTACAAATGGTAGCAATTTGTCCGACTGAATGTTGCCCATTTTCAATTAATACAAAATGAACAGCTTCTATCCCCTCATCGTGTGGAATACATGTAAATAAGGAAATTACATCTAGAGTGAAAAGCACATGTTTGTTGGGGTCAAAGATTGCCTTAGTTACAAACAAATTCAATTTTGTCAAAAAATGCCAAGAGTCTTGCAAAAAACTTTTTGTATTAACATAATTATGATTTGGTGGGAATTTGCTTTTCTTACACCATTAAAACATAAATTTAACATCTTATTTTATCAGAGATTTGTAGACGATTTGGTTTTTATTATGGAAGGGAATAAAACAACTGTGGATCAATTTCTTTATGAAATAAATAAGTTTAATTGTTTTTTGAAATTTACTTTAGGTGATGTGGGTCTTACAATTAATTTTTTGGACGTGTGTGTTTTATGGGACTTCCCTGATGGGAAATTTAGAAGTAAAATACATCGGAAAAAGACATTCATGAACAGCTATGTCCATTATTCCAGTGCGCATCCTAAACACATGATTTGTAATATTCCCAAGGGACAGGTCATTAGGGCCTGTCGGATGACCTCGGATGAAGCCGACCTTGGTTTGGAGATTGAGTTTATTAAAAATCTGTTTTTTCAGAGAGGCTATCCATTAGACTTGCTGAATAAAATCATAAGTGAAGTGTTGAGTAAACGTCAGCAATATTATCCAGCTTTATTAAATATTTTAAGTTCTAGTTTTCCAGACCTTTCCAGTAATAAATACGTTAAGTCTGACAAACGTGACAATTTAGTTTGCTCCTTAGAAATGAGTATAGATGGAGATCACATAAAAAGAATTCTTTTGAACAACTGGAAAATTATTGAAGGCAATTCGGATATTTTTCGGGCTTTAGGCAACAAACCTAACTTTGTATACAGGAACGTATATAACATCAAGAAAGCTCTTGAAACCGATCACAATACATCAGGTAATAGGAAAACTGAGGTTAAAGGTATGTTCACATGCAACAATTGTAACATGTGTAGGTTTGTTGCCAAAGGTCCTATTGTTGTTATAGATTCTTTTGATCGGACCATTATGGTACCAGAATATGTAAATTGTCGTACCGAGGGGGTAGTGTATGTTGCCATGTGTTGTTCCTGTTCCGGGTTTTATGTTGGTATGACCACTCGTAGTCTCAACATCCGTATTCGTGAGCATATTTATAATATTAAAACAAAAGATGATAACAGCGTCTTGTTTAGACACTCTGTTACTTGTAACAATTTTAAAAAATTTGTTTTTTCAGTAGTGGAGGTAGTCAAAACTGATTTAAGGGGTGGTGACTACAAAAATTATGTAGAACAAAGGGAAACACTGTGGCAGGTGAAATTAAAGGCTGACAAGCCCCCCGGTTTAAACGAGACCATCAATATTAAATGTTTTTTGAAAGGGGCCCCATTAGGTATTGATAAAAAAGCATCTGGATTGCTTTCTTTATTTAATTGATGTAAATCATTTTTAATTCATTTTTTACT
Organism: Protopterus annectens; assembly: GCF_019279795.1. Lineage (NCBI taxonomy): Eukaryota > Metazoa > Chordata > Ceratodontiformes > Protopteridae > Protopterus > Protopterus annectens. The sequence goes on from NC_056734.1 coordinate 91,747,182, forward strand.
GCTTTTTATTGGTGTAGAGATTTTTTAGATAGGTTAATTAATTGATTGTTTAATTAGTTTATTGTCTATATGATAGAGTATATATATTTGGTGTGTTTTAACTTTATGGTATTCTGAGGAAGTCTGTTGACGAAAGCGGAAATAAAGGATTTTTTACGCTATTTTCATCTCAGTTGTTCATTCGTTTTCTCCTTTCCAACTTGGTTCTTTGGATTTGACTTTTTTGGCTTTTTACTGTTTGTTTTATTTTTTACTTTAATTGTTTTATTGCAATCTATTATGCAAATGGATTATGATTTCATTTCCCAATGATTCTCCGATTATATATAAGGTGTGTTTTACCTGTTTTGCTTTTAATGGTTTGATAAAGCTACTTTAGTGAAAGCGCTTACCTGTTTGTTAATAAAATCCTTGCTTATAAAAGAAGAAATGCAATTTTTTTCGTATTTTGAGTAACTGGATATGTATGTGGTCTGAAGAGACAAGACATCTACTATTTGAACAACAAGTTTCTTGCTGAACTATTTGGTCTGAATAGGCTCTTTTCATATATTAGCCATGCCTGCTTGGCACCCATTCTGAGCAACCACCGATTAACATTTACAAGTCTCTTTAAGTCCATATGGGTTTTTAAGTCCTCTGAGGAAAAGTTGAACTGTCCTGTTTCTGAGAGCTGCAAGTTCCCATCAACAGATTGGTTATCCTCCTGATTGCTGGTCTGTGCTGTAGCTATGATTAAGGCTGCAATCATTTTCCCTTTAGTCTGGTTGGTGTGATTCAGTCCTTTGGCTTGGCACATCTCAGCCAACTGGTTCCTTGTTAGCTTACCATAATCCTCTGTTGACATCCTTGCCTGCTGTCCCTGACTAACTGAGCTAACAAAAAGTAAATAAATAAAACTATTGTGATATGACACTCTGAATGTCTACCATGTGGCTGTTTGAGAGTACAAACACCCTCTTTAGTGACCACTGCTTAGTTCGATATCCACACCACTGCTCAACAATGTGTGAGCATGTGATAATCCCTCCACTGCCAACCAATTAAATGTGATGTCCACCACTATACCGATATGTGATGGCCACCAATATGTGTCGTCCCCACACTGGGCTAGTAATCAAGGAGCCTGAATCCTCACCACTGACACTGGAGGGGGGCATGCACTTGTAATACAAATGTATACACTCAGTATTTCCAGATGCAGACCTCTCTGCATCAAGCACAGTTTCTCTTAAGAGCACACAGGGAACACATTCAGCCCAGAGTCTGGCCGTCTCTTTATCTGTCCTCCTCCAGGTCCCCAGTAAGACTTCCCACTGGTACAGCTGTAAAGTTAGGTCCTCAGCTGAGCGTCCAAGCTAAGTCCTCCAGCACCCTCTCTGTAAATCCAGTGCTTTGTATCCCTGCCCCAAGTAGCTGACACACACACTCTTTAAGATTTAATTTTCACACACACCCCTGTGAAAGGCTTGCACAAATTACCTGCTCTAACAAATTTGCCCAGACTATAAGGTAGTTATCACTGGCACCAGTCAGTACTATAAGCCTCTTAACAAAGGGTGTCCAATTATACTGTGCATTATTAATACTAATACAAATGGTAGCAGTTCACCAAGACAGCTAGACCTTCAGGAGTTGGCCACACAGTGTCACCAAAAAAAAATATATCTGTACTCTCAAAGGTTAAGTTCTTTCTACAAGGATCAGCCACAATAAAAGTTTTAAATACATTTAATAATAAATAATAAAAGTACATGAAAATATTGAATATATATTTACAGTAAACCACAGAGTTCAGATTACAGAAAATATTGAAAAGAACATTGATGGACAGACTCAGATAAAGAAAAACAATATCTAAACTAAGCTTCACTATATTCCTGACTGAATCTAAGAGAATTTTACATGTTCTCTAATTAAGTTACTTACTATCACAAGGCAAGATGCTGTGGGTGAGGGTCTTTCTGGTCAGGTTTCCCAAACAGAATACTCAATTTCTCTTTTTAATATCTAAAATATAATTTCCAAGAGGGCTGGCAGAATTACCTCATCTGGTCACCTGACTCTAGATTCTTACAGTATTCCTCTTTGAAGCTGAGACAGGAAGTTAGCACAGATGGCCACAATACCCACCCTAATGTTTATGGCAGTGCCCGGGGCCTCCTGTCTTTTTACTGAGCTAATGGACAAAGGCTCTTGCCCAGACCCGGCAACTCTGGTCCTGTTCAGCACTGCATGGTGCCTTTTAAGGGTTTAACAGCTCATTTACATTTCCCTTATTTTACTTAAAGTTAACCTCTGTTGTGCCAGTATCCTCTATTAAAACATATACATTTAATTCAGTTACCATAATATATGTGCATTTCTCTTCATTTCAGCAGGGTTCACTGTTGATACAATTTAACACAATTAACACAAGCAAAGCTCACAAATACATTTTCAGCAAAAGCATCTGTACAGATCAGTTTGATATACTAATGACATATAATTATTTACAACATTCCAGCTAGCTGTGCTGGCACAAGTCATACATCCACTGCCCTACCTCATCTGGCATGGCAGGCATTAACTCCTATTGTCACACTTAACACTGGCACTACTGCTGAAGTCTGATTTTAACAGAGTCAGAGTGTACTTTACAGAGGATTGCATCATCATAGTGTTGTAAGTAACATATACTGCTATGAGACTTTGTTGCAAAGCCAGGATTTGTGAAATGATTGTGTGAGCTCAATTTGCAAAAGTACTTATAAATACATCCTGGCAACCTAGGTTAAATAAGCTATCATGAATGTATATTGCAGAAGTGAGACAAACTTGTACTTGTTTTTCAGAGTTTTGTATAGATGAATCTCACAGACACACACACACACACACACACACACACACACACACACACACACACGTGTGCGCGCACACACACACACACACACACACACACACACACGCACACGCACGCATGCACGCACACACACACACACACACACACACACACACACACACACACACACACACACACACGCACTTGGGAAACATCAGAGTGCAATGATGGAGTAATATGAAGGTATGTCCACATTAATACACATTACTGACAATATCAATGAGATACGATCATGTATGACCACTGTCCACTGTCACTATAAACCCATACCAAATATAACAATGCAGTTAGGCTATGTAATTCTGGAGCCTGCTAGACAATGGCCCAAGAACTGATATATCATTTGCGAGTACATTGCTGTAGGGGATACATGAATATCAGACAGTATGTGTTCAGTTAAGCACACATGTCACTGACCTTCTCTTGTGTTTATAAATGCATTTCCATGTTTTGTAGGGCTACAGCTCAGTAACTAGAGTTAGACATCCAATGCACCTCTTCTCAAAGTGCATCGCTGAGAAGTTGATTTGCACAGATGATGGCAAAGTATTAGCATGTGTGTGATTCAAATTTCAGGAATTCAGCTTGGACTTGTGAAGTGGCAGTGTCCACTGGTGCTCATTTCCAAACTGTGCACAAATAGGGACATAATGGAGAGCAGCATAATGGTTAAGGTCTTTGCCTCATATACAGAAAGTATATGGTTTGATTCTGTTTTTTTAAGGTGGTAGGTTGGCATAATGGTTAAGGTGCTCCACTTATAGACACAAGGGACAGGGTTTGAATCTCACGTGGAGTAATTGGCTAGGCTTAAATTGGCCCACAAGGGCAGTTAGCCGAGTACTAATCTATGAACCTATTGCATAAATAACTGTTGATTGTGTCTTCCCTCTTTGCACAACATTAAGCGCCAAGCAAATGAGGTTCTCTGCTTAAGGAAAACAGTGGCAAACAGGCTGAGCAGCAATGTGCAGTTGTTATCATTATAGACAGTACTGATTGCGGAAAATACACCTGCTGCCTAGCTTTCTCTGTGGCACAGGGTGTAAGAGCAGTGAGCTCCTTGTCAGAGCACAGATAACCCAGGGTTCAAATACAGATTATTATTCTTTTTTTTTTTTTTTTTTTTTTTTTTTTTTACAAATGGTAGCTGAGTAAATTTGATCAGGACTGTAAATGTGACTATCAATAACTACACTAAAGTACGTGTCTTCCCCAAATTATATCAGTAATGCCAACCTCAATACACTTCTAATACTAGTAGCTGTTTTGCAGGCCTGTCTGGAAATCACAAGTTACTTGTGTGTACAGCATGCTACAAATGACAAGGGTGGTACACCTTTTGAAATTATTTGTATAACTCAGCAAATATGCTTTTTGCATAGGGCCAGATGTCCTGAAAAGTGTGTGCAGTATGCTTCTTGACAGTAAGGACAGTTTCCACAAAATATTAGATGAATATTTCATCCATCATCCTACTAAAGATGTTGGAGTATATTCTGATGAGACAGAGGAGGTGATGACAGACACAGGGCTGTAGAGGACGTAGGAAGTACTGTGTTGGCACATTCATGAACATCCTAATGGTGTGTTGATATGACACGTCTTCTCAATCAGAATATGTCCTGCTCTGTACAATGAATTGCATGAGGATAGAGGAGATATAGAGTGACAATAATTAAAACATCCATATACATCTGCTGGAAGAAGATGTGGGGCACCTAAAATATAATGGTGCCATGCGGGAATTGATTTTTTTGTCAGTTATATCAATTGTGGCCCACGTCTGCCAATCAAGTAAACTGTAATGTACATATCTAAACAATCCTAACTTGGTTTGTGATTTACTGTGGAGTTGACGGGTAAGAGAAGTTTTATTTGAATTTATATTGTATTTGCTATCACTGTTTTTCATTGTTTGTAAGTAGAAAGGGACTGCTTGTTAACAAGATTTACTTTGATTCATATTTTGTTGTTTTACGTTTAATTTCAATGTTGGTTGTTAGAAAGGCATAGGTTTTAGACAGGCAAGCTCTAGCAACCCCAAGGGGCCTAGACAGCTATAAATTTACACAGACTGCAGAGAGGAAAATCCTCAGCATATCTTAACAATCGTATCTTGGTTTGTGATTTATTTAGCTTTATTGTTAAAAAGAAGTGCTTCTGCGAGCAATAGTGAGCGTAAAAGAATCACAACTATTGTCTGGCTTGTAGAACTTGTATGGTCAGAACAACTTTACTGAACTTTATTTTTAGGTTGTATATTGCTGATGTGATTTTTGTCATAGAAGTTGATTTAAGTTTTCTTTGAATTCTGTGGTTACTGATTTTGATTATTCTTTTCTTTTTTGCAATATTTTATTAATTTGAAGCTGAATATGGATTCCTTAAATGAGTATACAATTAACAATTTTTCACAAATATCTTGTACAGTGCAGTAAATGCTATGCATATGTAAAGGTAACAGCTGATAACACTGACGATCTGTGTTCCTCGTGTCAAAAGTTGGATGATTTGCTTACCACTGTTAGAAGTAAATCTAGACTTAATGATGATGATTGCCTTGTGTAATTGGCACATCTTGGAGAACTGTTATTTCATATATTAATGACTGGACTGATGAACTAGATAATGTTAGGCACAGAACAAATAGAACACATTTAGGAAATGATGCATCTATTTTCTGTGAAGATCATTCAACCCCTATGAAACAAGACAATGCCCCTGACAACTTTGGAATCCTGGATACAAGTATTCAGCAATCTGAGGATCCAGTTTGTTTAGAAGGAAACAAGAAAGAAAGGAAGAAGTTCCCAACAAATAACAAGGAAGAAAAATAAACTGACTAATGACTATAAAGGAAAGAAAACACGTAGTAAAAAGGACACTGCTTTGTTATGTAACACACAGGTTACAGGGAATGATGAGATTTTTATATCTGAGAACCTTCAGTCTACAGAAAAAGGCAGAATTTTTCCAATGGAGAAGGTAGAAAAAAGAGGCAAGGGGCAGGTGAAAAGGAAGAAATCAAAACTGAACGTGGAAGGATTGAAGAAAATTACTGTAAAAAAAGAAGGGAAAGACAGATGTTGACTATATGGCTCAAACTGTGGATTTAAAATACCAGTTGGATGAAAATTTAATACACAATGGAAACAGTGGGATTAATAAGACTAATGGTGATGAAGATCTATCCTTCGTAACAATTGACAGAGCAGATATTACTGTATTAGAAGGTGAAGATTCTTCAGAGCTGGCCAGCAAAGAGATTCTTGTAATTGGAGATTCAATTATCAGAGGAACTCTTACTTATATTTGTAGAGATGCTAATGAATATCAAATAGTGTTATGCTTGCCAGTAGCAAAAATAGAAGATGTGAGACAAGCCTTGGGATGCCTTAATGTAAGGAAGTATGGATCAATTTTTATTCATGTTGGTACAAATGATGTCATCCGCAAGGATTCTCCGACTGTTAGTAGGGAACTGACAGCCCTCTTAGATAGTATAGCTTGTACTGGTGTCAGGACGTATTTTGCACACATCACCAATAGAAAGGATAGTCAGGTCACTGTGAATGAAAATATTTTTGGGGTAAATACCTACGTGGAAAAAAATCTCCTATTTTAAAAAAATGGGAATGTGTAGAGCATCCAAGCCTATTTTGGGGTGCACATGTTCAGACAGGATGACATGCATTTGTCAAGATCAGGGAAGAGAATTTTTGAAGTAGATATTTTGCAGTATATGACAAATACTAGGCAGGACCTTTGCCAGGTCGAAAATGTAACAGTTCACAGATAGCAAAATATGATGCATCTCTGATGGTTGTTAATGCTAGGAGCATTAATAATAAAGTTGTTTTTTATTTGAAAATTTGCTACGTTCCTACAAGACTGATGTTATTGTTTGTGAAATATGGTTAAAGAGCAATGACTGGAAACCAGTTCTGTCAGGCTATAAATGTTTTTACTCTAACAGACAGTCTAACAAAAAATCAGGTGGAAGTGTTATGATAGGGATTAAAGATAATTATGAGTCCTGTGATTATTACATATAAAATGATAACACCAACACTATAGACTGTGTAACTGTGGCAATAAATACACCACTGGAACATATAACAGTTGTTGGAGTACATAGACCACCAAAGTCAAGTGCAGATGACCTAGAGGAAGTCATACATTCCTTGCATGAAACACAGGAGGGAAGAATAATATTAACTGAGGACTTAAATTTACCAGAATCAGACTGGAATAATATTGATTCAATAATGTTAGTAAGGAAATTATTTACAATGTATATTCAGGAACAACAATTGCTTCAGATTGTTAAAAAAAAAAACTACCAGGGGACGGAACATACTAGACATTGTTTGTGTTCCTAAAGAAATTACTGTAACTTCAACTCAAGTTTTACCACCATTGATGTGTAGTGATCATGGGGTTATAAAGGTTAATTTGTTGCTAGATAATTCTGCCAAACTGAAATCTAAACCAATGCTCAGAAGGTTAATGACAGATTATATAGAAGCAAAACAGTCACTATGTAAAACTAACTGGAGTGAGGTGTTCAGTGGAAAAACTGCAGATGGAATGTAAAAATCTTTGAAAGAGAAATTGAGGCAAAAAAAAAAAAAAAAAGTTTAACATCAGGATCTAGGCATACAACATCAGGGGATATATTTCCATAAGAACAAGCTATCTGATTAAGATGAGAGGCAAAAAATATAAAAAAAAAGAAGAGATTTCAAACTACAACTTTGAAAACTGAAATAAACAAGTTGGACAAACAGACTATAGTGTGAGACAAGATCAAGAAAAATGTGAAGAAAATTTATATAAAGATATTGAGCATAATAGGAAACTTTTTTATAGATACATAAGATGTGGAAGGAGTAAAAACACACAAATTAATAAAATGAGTGCAGATTCTAAAATTTATTCTCAGACACAACAGATTATAGATATATTTACAAAATCTTATGCAAAACAGTTTGGCTCCTCAAAATGGGTAATAAGTTGTCCTAGCGACATCCAGGTAACCCCAGATACTGGAATCAAATTAGGCTATATTGAAAAAGAACTGTGCAAACTGGATCCAAACAAAGCACATGGAGGAGACAGAATTAGTAACAATTACCTGAGAACACTTCAGCAAGAACTTATGGTACCATTATATCTATTATTCACTAGGTCATATAAATATGGGGAGATTCCACAAGATTGGAGACATGCGCTTATTAAACCTGTCTTTAAGGGAAAGGGGAGTAGGACAAACCCAGAGTCATATAGACCCTTAAGCCAACTTTCATGTTGTGGAAAAAATAATGGAGAAGTTAATATTGGATACGTTATTGTCAGAACTGGATAGGTTGGGACTTGAAACCATATCAGCATGCATATGTTGAAAATAGATCTATTACCACATGTAACATGATGTTCTATAACAATATAATAACAGCTATGAATAAAACATTGTGCTGTGATATAATGTATATAGATTAACTTCAGCATTTGACAGGGTCATACACAAAACACTGATCAATAAATTAGTACAACTAAGGATTGATGTACTCTTGATAAGATGCATAGCTGCATAGCTTACAAATAGGACATGGCAAGTATCATACAGCAACTGGTCAGGTGAAATCCTTGGTTACAGTCCGGGTTTCCCGTAGGGCTCTGTCCTAGGTCCTTACTTGTTTAGATTGTACCTTTCAGACCTAAGTTTTCATCTGAGGTGTTCTACTGTCTATATGCAGATGACCTGAAATTGGGTAAACTGATTATATGCGTTACAGATAAGGCATGTCTGCAAAATAACTTGACTAAATTGACCATTAAGGCACAGGAGAATAATATGCTGATAAATACATCAAAAACTAAGCACATGAGATTTGGGAGACATAAATTGAAAGGTTAATATTTAATACACCACACAGCAATTGAAATTGCAGACTCATTTAAGGACCTTGATATATGGGTAGATTCAGCTATGAGTTTTTCTAATCATATCAACCAATTGGTTAATGATAGCTATAGAACTATATAACTTATTATGGGAACAAAAAACTTTCTCCGGTTAAAGGTAAAACACAGAAAGTGGTTCACGTAGCTTGAACAGCGACAACAACCAGCAAGTCTATTGGACTCAGTAAATTGCCAACTTGGGCCACGTAACTGAGATACAGTAGTAAAACACACAATTCCACATCCGATAATGCTCCCTCCAGTCCGTGCATACACCACAAACGCCAAAGGTTACGAATCTTCTTTATTGTGACAACTTAAAAACACCGTAAACTGAAAACAATTTGAACTGAAAACAATTTCACCAGTTTAGCGCTTTCATCTGCCAAGCGCAGACTTCTTCAGAACTGGTGAATAAAAAACAATTTCCCTTATTTATTTAACTTTTGGCGCCATTTCTGTAATTATCTTAAAGCAGTATGCAGTTTTCTGAATATAAGCAGTATGTATATAATATGTGTATAACTTTTCTTTAACCTTTCTAATTACTTACATTACTTGGTTTAGATAAATGGGATGATATATAAATATCATGAGGCAATGAAACAATATCCTAAGTAATGACACAATGTCATAGGAATAAATATAATACAATTGATGTACTTTCTCATTTAATGAACAATACCATGAATGCATAAGATATATAATATATAAATTCCAATACATATAGTATAAAATACACATTATAATTATACGATGTAATAGTATAAATATGCAAGAATAATTAATGATCAATAAATATTATAAATATTGTGAATAATATAAATATGTGACCTAATATTGTGTATCATAAATTAATTAATAAATATTATTTAAAAATTGCTTGAAAATTACTAAATTTTTTTTAAAAAACGACATTACATGGTTAAAATAAATAAAAGTACATTGTTATGACTTAAAATTTAATTATGCATCCAGTACCAAAAAAGGTTTAATGCTAATGTATTCATTAATACCTGGACTCCTGGTTGAGTCAGTCAGCATCTGCCATTTACTTTCCTTACAGGCTAATCTAGTTTTCCAGTCACCTTCATAAATATTTCCTAGTTCTTGGTCTATAACATAAAATAAAAAGATATGATTGTCCCCATTTTCCTTAATATGTCAGTATAGGGCATTTTTGCAATCTTTCTTCTTGATTCTGTAGTAATGTTCATAAATCCGTTTCTTTAATTGTCTTTCTGTTTTGCCTATATAATAGGCCGAACATATCTGACAACAAGCTAAATACACTATTTGTTTGCTAGAACAGTGTCCTCCTATACTTCTAATAATTGTCCTGTTTACATCCCCCAATCGGATATGCATACCTGTGTAAATATATTTACACTGGTTGCATCTTCCACATTTCTTTGTTGCCATCTTCTCCTGTTGTTTTGCTGTTTTCTTATATTTCGTTCCTTCTAACAACCTTTTTATGTTCGGACCTGTTTTATACACTATTCTGGGTGCACTCCCCAAAACTTCTCTATGTGTATCCACTACAGTGATGATGTCCCAATATTTACTAATAATTTCCTTTATTGCATTACTGTAGGGTGTATAGGTAATGACACATACTCTACCAATGTTATCCTGAATAATGTTGGTAGTGTCTTTAACCTCTGACACTTTACCCAATAACGACTGATATATACTTTGCCATTTGCTACTTACATATTTAGTCGTTTCCTTTATCATTTTGGTGGGATAACCTCTTTTTATAAATAAATCACTAATAAATTCCATTTCCTTATCCAAGATATCTTTACTAGATGACATTCTAGCCCCCCTAATACATTGTCCCTTAATAATATTTTTAAAAATGTAAGGCGGATGTTCACTGCTGTAAAATAAATAATCATTTGAAAAGGTATTTTTCCGATATACCCTAGATGTAAATCCTTCATTTGTTAAACCAATATAAGTGTCCAGGTAGGCAATACCTTGATTGCTGGTTTCATAAGTAAATGTAAGAAAATTTGTAGTTTTATTTAAATAATCTATGAAATCCTTAACATTTTCTTCATGACCTTTCCACAACAAGAAAATATCATCCAGAAACCTAACGTAAAATTTTATATGGGGGTAGTATTCACTTTTAATAATAAATTCATCTTCCCAGTCTGACATAACCATATTTGCGAAAATGGGCGCACAAGATGCGCCCATAGCTACCCCCTTGCACTGTCTGAAATATTCACCTTCAAAGGTTAAAAAATTGTTATCTAAAACTAACTCCATCATACCCATTATTAGATTGATTTTGTCCCAACTAAGATGAGAATATTTTCTTAAACTATTTCCAAACCTTTCAATGCCTTCCTCCTTTGGTATACTTGAAAAGAGGTCACATACGTCAATAGTGACTAATGTTAAGTGATCTGACCATAAATCCGGTGTTAATCTCCTCAAAAAATCCCAAGAATCCTTTATAATAAACGGGATATTTTCATATATATGCTTTGTCCATCTGTCTATCGTCTTACCTATGTTAAATGTTTTTGATCTGGAACCGGAAATGATGGGTCTGAATGGGGGTCTCTCCACAGACTTGTGCACTTTAGAAATCCCCACTATGTGAGCCATAACTGGAGTTTCTACCTTTATAAATTCGTATATTTCTAGGGTAATTCGATTATCTATCAAGTATTCCTCAAGTATCAGATCTATTCTTCTGAAACCTATATTAATTTGGTTAATAGATACTGTTTCATAGTTCCCTGCTTCATACAATATTTTGTATATCTCTGCTTTATACGATAGACTAGAAAAAATTACCACTCCTCCACCTTTGTCCGGTTTCATAATTCTAATATCTCGATTATTAATAATTTCATTTAAACATATCCTCTCTTCCTTCGTAATATTATCTACTTGTCTATTCTTTGTCTTCATTACTTGAATTTCTTTGTTAAGACTGTATACCTCTTTGCATACCATTTGCTCAAAAACATTAACTTGGCTATTATTATTGGGCATATAAGTGCTTTTCCTCTTTAATTCAGTGTGTACGTATTGTTCATTACTTTTATTATCAAATTGTAGTGCCAAATTAAGCCTTCTACTGAATAATTTGATCTCCTTAATATGGTCCACTAAGTTAAATTTATTGGAAGGTATAAATTTCATTCCTTTGCTAAGTAATGTACAAAACTCCTCCTTAATAAAAATGTCTGTATAGTTGAATACATTAAAGCCATTAAATACCCTAATAGATGGCTTAGTCTCTTGTGTAATGACTAATTCCATTTTCTCTTCTACGGATCCTTGTTCTTTATTCTCATTGCCAGTCTTGACTACTAATAGTTTTTTCTGTTCAAATTCACTGTCCTTAACTTTTTCCATGGGTACTGTTATTGTTCTTAATATATCCTGTTCACCTAATAATACAATTTCCTGTGACCTAAATGGAATCTGCCTCTGTGCTACTGAATAGTTTTTCTGTAATTTTTAGTAATTTTCAAGCAATTTTTAAATAATATTTATTAATTAATTTATGATACACAATATTAGGTCACATATTTATATTATTCACAATATTTATAATATTTATTGATCATTAATTATTCTTGCATATTTATACTATTACATTGTATAATTATAATGTGTATTTCATACTATATGTATTGGAATTTATATATTATATATCTTATGCATTCATGGTATTGTTCATTAAGTGAGAAAGTACATCAATTGTATTATATTTATTCCTATGACATTGTGTCATTACTTAGGATATTGTTTCATTGCCTCATGATATTTATATATCATCCCATTTATCTAAACCAAGTAATGTAAGTAATTAGAAAGGTTAAAGAAAAGTTATACACATATTATATACATACTGCTTATATTCAGAAAACTGCATACTGCTTTAAGATAATTACAGAAATGGCGCCAAAAGTTAAATAAATAAGGGAAATTGTTTTTTATTCACCAGTTCTGAAGAAGTCTGCGCTTGGCAGATGAAAGCGCTAAACTGGTGAAATTGTTTTCAGTTCAAATTGTTTTCAGTTTACGGTGTTTTTAAGTTGTCACAATAAAGAAGATTCGTAACCTTTGGCGTTTGTGGTGTATGCACGGACTGGAGGGAGCATTATCGGATGTGGAATTGTGTGTTTTACTACTGTTTCTCAGTTACGTGGCCCAAGTTGGCAATTTACTGAGTCCAATAGACTTGCTGGTTGTTGTCGCTGTTCAAGCTACGTGAACCACTTTCTGTGTTTTACCTTTAACCGGAGAAAGGTTTTTGTTGGTTGCTATTTTGCAGTTTCATTTATTTGTTGTCATACCGGTTATGGCAGAGGCGGAAGTGGAAACGTCAGCTGTATCGAACAGCGAGGAGGTGATTATTTTAAGGGCTGAGGTAGCCGACCTGCAAAAAGATGTTAAAAAGTTGATGGAGATGGTAAATTCGTTATTGGACATTCCCAAGCCTAAAGTAAGCACGGAGCTTACTTCTTCTTGCATAGGGGCACTGTCTACAACCGGAAATATGAGAGAGGAGCGTTTGGAGGTAGCCGACACCGAGAACGATATTCCGAATGGACAAAATTGTGCTATTGACATGAGTTCCAAGGACAGTGACATTGTCCTAACACCGGAAAAGGATTTTACTTTTGATTTCAGTGTTTTTCACAGTCGAGTTGAAACGGAATATGGGGGAACAAGGCAAAAAAAGCCTGCTACTTACAAGACATATTCTGCTATGGCTGGTACCCAGACCAATAGCATGAAAGGTACTGTTTACAACAAATATCATAATCAAAATAAGTACGAAATAATTGGACATAAATGTGATGATGTTAAGAATAAGAAATGTGATGGTAGTACATCTAAAAACTTATGCTCTGAAAATATACGTTCAAAAAATACATGTTCAAGTAATATAGTTATAGATGAATTTCTGAAAAATGAATATGTGTTTGATAGAATGCATGTGATTGATGGTAACAAAACTAGGTATAATAGGGAAGGTACAGAATTAAAAAATATTATTTACAGTTTGGGGGACAAGTTAATACAAACACAAAATGCTAAGGTGGACAATGCCTATTTAGCACAATGCACTAAACTTAAAATTGTTCCTAAGGGTTTAAGATTTTTTAAGTTACCCATGGGGATGGAATATAATGAAAACATTATGATGAAATTTAATGAACTTTTTGATGAAATGGGATATATGTACATGAAAGCGTTAATAGAATGTAATGATGACAAATTAAATATGTTGGTTGATGAAGTTGAAAATATTAACGAATTGATTTTACGACATGAGGAATTTGAAAAATGGAGTGAATTATATCACAAACAATTTCATGTGGCTGACAGTAGAGCCAAGGAGGTACATGAGAGAAAAAGTAGAAAGATTGACCGAGACTTGGATTTATACAAAACGCATAAAGTATATATATGGCCACAGGACAGAAAATTACAAGTTAAGAATAGACATGTTGGTAACAGTGGATGGGGAGATGTAAATAGGGATGGAAATTTTCAAGGAGGCAGATTCAATCCCGGTTTCAGGAAACCTTATTATCAGGGGATCAGGAAATATTAAGAAAAACAACAGAACATGTGGAAAAAGCTAAGGACAGCGGGCAGAGTGAACAAGGCAAGAGTGAACAGAAAAACTATTCAGTAGCACAGAGGCAGATTCCATTTAGGTCACAGGAAATTGTATTATTAGGTGAACAGGATATATTAAGAACAATAACAGTACCCATGGAAAAAGTTAAGGACAGTGAATTTGAACAGAAAAAGCTATTAGTAGTCAAGACTGGCAATGAGAATAAAGAACAAGGATCCGTAGAAGAGAAAATGGAATTAGTCATTACACAAGAGACTAAGCCATCTATTAGGGTATTTAATGGCTTTAAGGTATTCAACTATACAGACATTTTTATTAAGGAGGAGTTTTGTACATTACTTAGCAAAGGAATGAAATTTATACCTTCCAATAAATTTAACTTAGTGGACCATATTAAGGAGATCAAATTATTCAGTAGAAGGCTTAATTTGGCACTACAATTTGATAATAAAAGTAATGAACAATACGTACACACTGAATTAAAGAGGAAAAGCACTTATATGCCCAATAATAATAGCCAAGTTAATGTTTTTGAGCAAATGGTATGCAAAGAGGTATACAGTCTTAACAAAGAAATTCAAGTAATGAAGACAAAGAATAGACAAGTAGATAATATTACGAAGGAAGAGAGGATATGTTTAAATGAAATTATTAATAATCGAGATATTAGAATTATGAAACCGGACAAAGGTGGAGGAGTGGTAATTTTTTCTAGTCTATCGTATAAAGCAGAGATATACAAAATATTGTATGAAGCAGGGAACTATGAAACAGTATCTATTAACCAAATTAATATAGGTTTCAGAAGAATAGATCTGATACTTGAGGAATACTTGATAGATAATCGAATTACCCTAGAAATATACGAATTTATAAAGGTAGAAACTCCAGTTATGGCTCACATAGTGGGGATTCCTAAAGTGCACAAGTCTGTGGAGAGACCCCCATTCAGACCCATCATTTCCGGTTCCAGATCAAAAACATTTAACATAGGTAAGACGATAGATAGATGGACAAAGCATATATATGAAAATATCCCGTTTATTATAAAGGATTCTTGGGATTTTTTGAGGAGATTAACACCGGATTTATGGTCAGATCACTTAACATTAGTCACTATTGACGTATGTGACCTCTTTTCAAGTATACCAAAGGAGGAAGGCATTGAAAGGTTTGGAAATAGTTTAAGAAAATATTCTCATCTTAGTTGGGACAAAATCAATCTAATAATGGGTATGATGGAGTTAGTTTTAGATAACAATTTTTTAACCTTTGAAGGTGAATATTTCAGACAGTGCAAGGGGGTAGCTATGGGCGCATCTTGTGCGCCCATTTTCGCAAATATGGTTATGTCAGACTGGGAAGATGAATTTATTATTAAAAGTGGATACTACCCCCATAGAAAATTTTACGTTAGGTTTCTGGATGATATTTTCTTGTTGTGGAAAGGTCATGAAGAAAATGTTAAGGATTTCATAGATTATTTAAATAAAACTACAAATTTTCTTACATTTACTTATGAAACCAGCAATCAAGGTATTGCCTACCTGGACACTTATATTGGTTTAACAAATGAAGGATTTACATCTAGGGTATATCGGAAAAATACCTTTTCAAATGATTATTTATTTTACAGCAGTGAACATCCGCCTTACATTTTTAAAAATATTATTAAGGGACAATGTATTAGGGGGGCTAGAATGTCATCTAGTAAAGATATCTTGGATAAGGAAATGGAATTTATTAGTGATTTATTTATAAAAAGAGGTTATCCCACCAAAATGATAAAGGAAACGACTAAATATGTAAGTAGCAAATGGCAAAGTATATATCAGTCGTTATTGGGTAAAGTGTCAGAGGTTAAAGACACTACCAACATTATTCAGGATAACATTGGTAGAGTATGTGTCATTACCTATACACCCTACAGTAATGCAATAAAGGAAATTATTAGTAAATATTGGGACATCATCACTGTAGTGGATACACATAGAGAAGTTTTGGGGAGTGCACCCAGAATAGTGTATAAAACAGGTCCGAACATAAAAAGGTTGTTAGAAGGAACGAAATATAAGAAAACAGCAAAACAACAGGAGAAGATGGCAACAAAGAAATGTGGAAGATGCAACCAGTGTAAATATATTTACACAGGTACGCATATCCGATTGGGGGATGTAAACAGGACAATTATTAGAAGTATAGGAGGACACTGTTCTAGCAAACAAATAGTGTATTTAGCTTGTTGTCAGATATGTTCGGCCTATTATATAGGCAAAACAGAAAGACAATTAAAGAAATGGATTTATGAACATTACTACAGAATCAAGAAGAAAGATTGCAAAAATGCCCTATACTGACATATTAAGGAAAATGGGGACAATCATATCTTTTTATTTTATGTTATAGACCAAGAACTAGGAAATATTTATGAAGGTGACTGGAAAACTAGATTAGCCTGTAAGGAAAGTAAATGGCAGATGCTGACTGACTCAACCAGGAGTCCAGGTATTAATGAATACATTAGCATTAAACCTTTTTTTGGTACTGGATGCATAATTCAATTTTAAGTCATAACAATGTACTTTTATTTATTTTAACCATGTAATGTCGTTTTTTAAAAAAATTTTAGTAATTTTCAAGCAATTTTTAAATAATATTTATTAATTAATTTATGATACACAATATTAGGTCACATATTTATATTATTCACAATATTTATAATATTTATTGATCATTAATTATTCTTCCATATTTATACTATTACATCGTATAATTATAATGTGTATTTTATACTATATGTATTGGAATTTATATATTATATATCTTATGCATTCATGGTATTGTTCATTAAGTGAGAAAGTACATCAATTGTATTATATTTATTCCTATGACATTGTGTCATTACTTAGGATATTGTTTCATTGCCTCATGATATTTATATATCATCCCATTTATCTAAACCAAGTAATGTAAGTAATTAGAAAGGTTAAAGAAAAGTTATACACATATTATATACATACTGCTTATATTCAGAAAACTGCATACTGCTTTAAGATAATTACAGAAATGGCGCCAAAAGTTAAATAAATAAGGGAAATTGTTTTTTATTCACCAGTTCTGAAGAAGTCTGCGCTTGGCAGATGAAAGTGCTAAACTGGTGAAATTGTTTTCAGTTCAAATTGTTTTCAGTTTACGGTGTTTTTAAGTTGTCACAATAAAGAAGATTCGTAACCTTTGGCGTTTGTGGTGTATGCACGGACTGGAGGGAGCATTATCGGATGTGGAATTGTGTGTTTTACTACTGTTTCTCAGTTACGTGGCCCAAGTTGGCAATTTACTGAGTCCAATAGACTTGCTGGTTGTTGTCGCTGTTCAAGCTACGTGAACCACTTTCTGTGTTTTACCTTTAACCGGAGAAAGGTTTTTGTTGGTTGCTATTTTGCAGTTTCATTTATTATGGGAACAAGTGTCATGGTATATTGGCAAGCTAGAAGGGCTTTTAATGCCCGTGCTTGAAATATTTGTATGTATGTATGCATGTATGTACATCTTCCATGTCATTCAAACAATCTTTAGCACAACTGGAGAGAAAGAAAAATCCATTATCAAATTTTATATATATATATATATATATATATATATATATATATATATATATATTCATAGATTCATAGACTGTTACTAGGCTAATGACCCAGGGGACCTTTCTAAGCCTAGACAGGTTTTCCCAAAAGAATAATGATGTCCTGCATACAAACAGGACATTGAGGGCCATGCATTTATAAGCCACCTCTGTTAATAAGGATCATGGGTTTAAATTTCCTATTCCCCATCCACTTGTCTAGGTTGCACTTAAACTGGGTAATAGACGAACTCAGCTTCACATGGATGGGAAGTATGTTCCATAGGAGGGGCAGTCTCTGGGACACATATCTGTCTCTCCAGCATGTTCTGTTTAAGTCACAGACAAAATTCAGGTCCCTAGATCTTATATTTTGGGTACTTTTTGACTTATGAATATGTAGGAGATTCATAAGTGTGGGATTTGCACTTTCCTTATAAGCCAGGCATAGATCACCCCTCAGAAATCTATGGGAGAAAGAGAAGAAGGAAAGGGCTTTAAGGTGCTTTGCATAAGGCAAGTTTATTACACCTTGTATCCTTAAAGCTCCTGTGGTACAGCAGTAGCATTGTTGCCTCACAGCAAGAGGTTCTCCTGTTCGATTCTCGGCTGGAGTGCCTTCTGTGTGGAGTCTGCATGCCCTCCCCGCGGTCGAGTGGCCTCCGAAAGACATGTGCGAACGGGCATGCCTTCGCTGAAGGTTGGGCATCAGGCTGGCAATTTGGCACCATAAAAATCGACTGCCAATCATTAGCAGACCGGAGTTCCGCTGTGGCGACCCCTAACTGGGAAAAGCCGAAAAGACAAACAAACATCCTTTTTGTATAGAACCCTTGAGGTCACTCTATTTGTTGTATATTCCTGGTCAGGTACATATCAAAAGGAGCATTGTATTCTATGATTGGTCTAAGAAGGGCAGAGTACAGTGGGATAATGACCTCTTTGGACCTAGATGCCATGCCTTTACTTATATATTGTGTGACCTACCACTGTGGCCACATGGTGGTTGAAGATAAGGTTACTGTCTACATGCGTATCCAGATCCCTGACCACTGGGTCAACACTTAGGGGTGTATTATCAACATGGTAATTAGCCGGGATGGCTGATTTCCTAAAGGAAACAACTATGCATTTCTTAACACTGAGTTTAAGACAATGGCTTTGGCACCATTTATTAGTCGGAGATAGAGCTTCTTGAATAATACTAATGTCTGCAGGGGAGTTGATGAAAATCCCCAGCTTGCAATCATCTGCAAACTTAGTCAGTAATAAACCTTCTGCATTTGCTTCTACTTTAGAGAAATAGATGCCAAAAAGTAGTGGACCCAATACCGAGGTCTGGGGGACTCCACTATTGACTAGCCTTTTGGTGGAGGTGGCCTCACCTATTCTGACCTCCTGGGTCCTATCAGCGAGGCAGTGGGCTATCTAGTGGTTGATAAAATGTTTTATACCTTAATTAGTAAGCTTATTTATTATAATGCCTGAGTGGCATATTGTACCAAAGCCTTGATGAGGTCAAGGTAAGCTGTGTGCACAGTCTTACCTTCATCCAATGCTTTGGTGACCATCTCAAAAAAATCCACCAGATTTAACAAGCATGACCTTCCTTTAACATAGTTGAACTGTGATGGGTCCAGCGTTTGCAGTTTACGTATGTCCTCATTTATCGTTTCCGTGATTATTCTTTCCATGGCCTTACATAGGAGGCTAGTAAGACTTATGGGCCAGTAGTTACCCAGATCAGTGGTTGGACCTTCTTTGTGAAGTAGAATGACTGCAGCCATCTTCCATTCCTTGGGCACAAAACCTGACTGAAGGCTCCAGTTGAAAAGTGATTCAAGTGGACCAGAGAGGTCATGATTCATGCTATTTATTAAACATCCTGGGATGTTATTGGGGCCCATTGATGCAGTGTTTTTGGCCTTGAAAAGTACATTAATGAGCTGTTCTCTAGTAATGACTTAGGGGATTGTGTTATGTGATATTTGCTTTGGACTATCAGGAGGGGGGTTTGATCTGAACCTGTCACCCAAAAGGTTAGCAATGGTCTCTGTTTTTTCATTTTTTTTATTTCTTCCAAGTCTTTTGGGTTTTTAATACCATGATAGGAATGGACCCCATTCCTAAGTCAAAGTACAATTAAACTTCATGAAATTAGTAGTTTCAATCTTTGATGTCATCCAGAAGTGCTTTTCGCAGTACCCGCAATGTGCCCAGTAATGACTCCTTCTGCAATTCATATGGAGTTACATGAACTGGTGACATATCTAAATACAACTGTACATTTTTTTTATAAGACCTGTTGCTCCTACTACTATTAGAACTGTCTGGGTAGCTTTCTCCCACATTGCTCTAGTTTCTGTCTGCAAATCCTGATATTTTATGACTTTGTGTCTCTCTGTATGCAAGACACTGTAGTCACTGGGTGTGGTGATTTCAACGATCAATGCTACTTTTGTCTTCTCTTCATGGACCTATATATCCATTTTTCTAGCATCTATCTTTTGAACTGTTGGTAATGGGTGATCCCATGTGATGTAACAATCATCATTTTCTATAATGCTTTGTGGCTCGTTTCCAGTGTTTTTCAGCTAATTCAATACCATAATATTTCCACAATCCCCATTGCAACAGTCTTGCCACACTATTATAGGTTCATAGGTTCATACTAGGCTATCTGCCCTAGGGCATTTATAAGCCTAGCCAGAGTGTGTATGGCTTTCGCCACCCATTTTAAATTAATTTTGCTATGCCCTTTTTTGAGGTTAGTATACTGTGCCTCTGTCTAACAGGGACACAGAAGTGATACCCGGGGTAAACCTACGATCTCCCATCCACTCATCAAGATTCCTCTTGAAGAGAGTCGATGAGGGACTCTGCCTAACCTGGACTTGGATTTTATTCCAGAGTGAAGGGAGCCTATGGGTTATGAATCTGTCCCTCCAGTATGTCCTATTTATTTCAGTGCTGAGGTTTAAGTCCCTCGAGCGCGTAGCTTGATGGGATTTGGATTTTCTGAGGTGCAGCATGTCCATTAATTCCAGGTTGGACATGGCTTTATACGTCAGGCACAGATCGCCTCTGAGCAGGCGGTATGCCACTGAGTAGAGCTGGAGTTTCTTTAACCGGGCAGCATACGGCATCTGTTTGAGCCCCTTGATCCTCTTGGGGAGGTATGCCTTTCAGTATACAGTCCTTCTGCCACTAGTATGTAACAACCACCAACGAGGTGTGCAACTGTTTCCAATTCTGTTTTACAAAACCTACATTTGTCTGTTTCTCCCACATGGACTTTCTAAACCAATGTGTACATAGCACACTATCTTGGGCCACCAATATTAACCTTTCATCTCTTGGTTTGAATTTGCTACTCATTAACCACTCCTGAGTTCGATCCTGATCAACATGAGGTTCTTCCAAAAGCTTTCTATACTTGAAAGCTATATTTATCCATTTTCCACATTTCTTGCCTTCTCATTTGATCCTTCACCTTATATTCTTTCTTTTGTTTTTTTGGCACATTCAGTTTCTGCCTGATTTTTATCTACTTCTGGTTTGATTTCCATTCCTGCTTGATGCCGATTTGCTTCTGCTAGACTAAGCAGGGAAGACATCTTAGATTTATTCTCCCCATGTTTCAAAACTTTCACTATGTTTGGGTCTTGTGAGGGCAGCAGAAATGTGTGCAGTCCCAGGATTGCAGATCTATATATGTAATCAATTTCATGGAGGCCTTTACCTCCTTCAGAATGGGGAATATATAATCTTGGTATGCACATATTTTTATAAATCATTTGGTGAGCTTGAAGCATCCTTCTTGTTTTCCTGTCTAATCTATCCATCATGTTTCAGGGCCAGTCAATCACTCCAAAACTGTAAGTTAGGACAGGAAGAGCAAATTAGTTTATAGCTTGAATTGTGTTCCTAGATGTCAATGCTCTTTTCAGGATTAATTTAAGTCTTCTAAATTATTCCTTACTAAGTTTTATTCACTTTTGTTCATGTTTTATTGTTGACCCTTCATCAATTCCCAAATATTTATACAACTCCCTCTTGTGTAAGTTCTTCGTTTTCTAGGAGCCAAATTATAGCCGTGGTCTAAGCTGTTAAGTAGACAGCTGAATGGGTTAAGAGCAAGACAAAGTAGCAGCAGTGACACAGAGTTACCCTGGAATATCACCCATTGAATTTTTATCCTTGGAATAATAATTTGTCCTTTATCATGACTTAATTGCAAAGTGGTTTGCCACAGTTTCATGGTCACTGTAATGTAGTTGATCAGTGTAAGGTGTATCTTATACATTTTTAAACACTCTTTTATCCATGAATGTGGGATACTATCAAATGCTTTTTTGTAGTCAGTCCATGCCATAATTAGATTCTTCCCCCTTTTTACAATTCTCCACTATTTAACAACAAATGATCCTTTGTTCTATATGACTTTCTTTTATTGCCCTTTTGTTCTATTGCCATAATTGAATTTTCTCCTAAATTACTATAACTCTATCAGCATCAGTTCCGGTGTATAGTTTATACATCGTCGGAATGCAAGTTATTGGTCTATAATTTTTACGGTTGCATGCAGGTTCACTCTTAAGTAGGAACATTGCTTTTCCTGTTGTTAGCCAGGTTGGTGTCTGTGCAGAGTGTGCCTATAAATAGTTCTTACGCATGGCTAAATCATCGTGCAAAGATGTTAATACTTTTAACCAGAAGTTAGGTACTGCATCTGGGCCTGGGGTTTTCCATTTAGAGGCTTTTCTTAACTTTGTTTCAATCTCTCTAGCTGTTACTTCATCCCATTTCATATCCTGTACCTTCAAACTTCTTATTCTTTCTTTTACTTCTTCTATCCATTTAGCATCTTTGTTATGTTCCACAAGATCTTCATAAATACTTCTCCAAAATGTATCTATTTCTTCTTTTTTCGGTATCTTTCAATTCATTTTACCTTGTGTCCCAATTCTCTATAAAACTTTTTGGGTCATCAATAAATTGCTTATTTTGTACTTTTCCTTTATATTTATCTGCATATCTTCTAGGTTTTTCTGCCTATGCTGAGATTTTTAGTTTGTTATTTGCGATAGTGCATGATAGATCCTGATCCGTTCTAATTCTCTGCATTGCTTTTATCATGTCAATCTTTCTAATATTTATTTTGATCCATTCCCTCTTCTATACTCTTCTAACAGTGACAGTTCTTGTCTTAATTGCTTTATAGTTCTCTCTATTTGATACTTCCATGATGGTGTTTGATTTCTCCCTTTTCTTTCCCTCACTGCCATGTGTTCTTGTGATAGAACTTTATAAGTTAGTAATTTAACTGCACAGTAATGTATCCTGTTTACTTCTGTTATATCATATGGCTCTCTATGAACAGTCCTAATTACTGTCTTCATTTGTTTTACAAACTTCTGATTTTTGGGGTTTTATTGACTGACCTTCTGCAGTCTATTTCTTTCATTGATCTAATATGTCTATCTATTTCTATTAAATCAAGCAACTCTTTTCTTAGCTCACTTTCTTCTATACTGAGGGCATACTTTTTGTTTTCCATTTCCTGTGGGCATTCTAAAGAAAGTTCTATAGCATCTTCCTGTGGCACATTCTCTTCAATTTCATCCTGTGCCATCCATTGCTCTGTCATATGAGAACTCACTGGCCTATCATTCCTCAACATTGACTGCGTCAGAGTTTCCACAGTTTCCTATTCCTTCCATTGCTGTCCAGCTTCAACTTTATTTATACTGGTTTCTTGTGGAAGGCTCCAAAATATCTTCATATGGCACCTGATCAATTGCTTGCTGTTCCACTGGTTTCCCCTTAATTTGGATGCCCATCACACTATCCTGTTGTGATTTTCTGCACTGAATCCTTTACTTCACAGGTACACCATAACCTCAGTTTCTATTTCTCTAACTTCTCCATTACTAATCTCCTTTTCTACTTTTCCTCTTTGTCTTCTTGTTTTTATATTGTAAAGCTTTCCATGTCTAGATTCCTTTGCCTGTATTTCTCTTCAAATGTCTTTGGTGCTGCTCTTTTTGTATTGGTTAGTTTTGTTTCCTCCTTTGCATGTATATTACACCATAACAAATCTCTTTTTCTTTCCCATGTTCATATTTCTTCTTCAGATGTCTCCTGATCTTCCTGTTTCTCCTTACTTTGGGGACTCGTTCCATCATGCTGTGATGTAACCTGTGTTAAACCTTCTACATCAAATCCTTCACTTTGCAGGTACTCCATAACTTCAACTTCTATTTTTTAATTTCTTCTTTTCTGCATTCCCTCTTTGTGACATTATTTTTTATTGTGAAATTTTCCATATCTGGATGCCTTTGCCTGTATTTCTCTTTGAATATCTTTGGGGCTGCCTTCTTTATATTGATTAATTTGACTTTCACTTTTGCATAAATATTGCACCATATCAAATCTCTCTTTCTTTCTTTCTCATGTCCATATTTCTTTTTTATACTTTTCAAAAATCTCTAGTTTTTGTTGTTTATATTTTCGCACTTTCTCAGATGCTTCTTTTTCCAAATAGATCAAAGTTTCTTAGTCTATATACTGTTTTTCACAAATCTGTTGCATTAATAAACATACATTTTTATTTGAAGCTTCTGACAGTTTTTCATGTGGAAGTATTTTTCTTTCCTCTAATTTCTCTCTTAATCTTTATGTATATCTTGTGTCTGGAAATTCTGGGCTTTTTGCATAATAGTAACAATACACAATTTCTTTCTTATTCTCAATAGTCCACTCTGTCATCTTTATGGCTCTTCTTTGGCCTATCAGTTTTTGTGATTTTTTGGACAGCTACTTCCTTCTACAATGGGGTGGGGGCATGGCATCTTTCCCCTGGGCCTGGCCTGGCCCCATTTTAAGAATGTTTCTGTATTTTGAGGATTCTACACTGTCATGTTTTCTAGGGATTTATATCAGTCCGTCGAAATGGCTGAATATCGAATACCAGATGTTCAAACTGTAAAGTTCGAACACTGGTAATTGCGAAGCCGCGGCCCACCAAATTCTTTCCCAGGGAAAGAATTTGGTGTGCCATTTCTGTGGCTTCGTGAGTATCAGGACTGTGGTGGGAAGTTACGGGTCGAGTTCAGGTAAGTGTGCAATTGTGTGGATGTTAGGGTTAAGTGAGTTAGGGTTAGAGTGCGGGTGAGGTGGGTGTGCAATAGTGAAAGACTTTAGGGTTAGGGCGTGTTAGAAAAATATGTATTAATGTGTGTATTAGCAATATGCTCAGTGCATTTAGAAGCTTGAAAAGAGTTAACACATTTATTCTATTTCATACTGCATAAATCTGTACAAACTGCAATTGCTTTCTGACCTTGTACTGTTAGCTAAAATCTTGCTTGTGCCTTGGAAATTTACTGAGAAGCAGGTGATTTTCTGCTTGCCTTAGGAAAATAATGAATAGAACAATACTACTTGTATGAAACTTAGACAAGAAGTTCTGCTCTGCCATGAGAAAATACACAGCTGTAGAAGTTATAGATAATTAGTACAAAGTCTGCTTGAAAATATGAACCACAATCAGTATTTGCTTGTATCTGTATTAGAAAAGTACTGTGAAAAGTAACACTGTACAATAGATGCTTGTAAATGGATTAATAGTCACCAAGGCCAGGTTGTTTTTCTGAAAAGTTTCTCACAAATCTAGTCATGTCAGCAGAAAATCTGAAGTAACATCTGCTGTAGAACAATGCTAAAAGTTGTGTTTGATTACGTCAGCTTAGAAGGCCATGTCTTGTAAAATAGTATAAGAATGAACATACTTCCTGTTAGTAGTTAGACAAATCCTTGTATTTGCATGTTTTTGTCTCCTTGCTGCAAGTAAATTAAAGTGCCTTAACTGAACCTTATGTGTATTGGTCTTTGAAGATTTTTCCTTTGACAGATTGGTCCTTTGGACCGGAAACCTTCACTTCGTCAGCAAGTTCCCCTCCCTTGACATTGATAAACAGCATTTGTTGCACTGTACTCTGTATTATTGTAATACACCAGGACCTGAAAAGGAATATGAGCAAGAATTGTTTAGAAATCGTGCAAACAGATTGATATTATGTAATCTGTACTGGGACACAGAAGAGAACAGTGTAGCCAGCTGTTCGTTGCCCCAGGAGTTTTTTGCACTTTATAATTCTAATCGATTACCACATGTTAGCTTAACTAAGGACAAGAATGTAAAATGGGTAGACTTAGGAGAGAAAGTCATGAGATGGGAAAAACAGACAGAGTTAGAACTGTCAGAACAGGGAATACAAATGCAGAAGCTGAATTGGATAACTCAGACCCACCCAGCTGTACACTTGCAGTCCAGCAAGGACAGCTGATTGGCACTCCTATTGAAGGAAGAAAAGAATGCCTTACAGAATATACCAGAAAATCTCTGGTCAACAGGAAAATCAGATGTAGGACTTATTCGTACAGCAGGACCAGTTGCTATTATGCCAAAGTCAGCATTTAGACCACAAAAGAGACAGTATCCCTTAAGAAAAGATGCAGAGGTAGGAATCAAACCTATTATAGCAGCTTTACTTAAGGAAGGGGTGCTGGTGGAATCTCCTGATTCACCATGTAACAC
This sequence comes from Protopterus annectens, assembly GCF_019279795.1. Taxonomy (NCBI): domain Eukaryota; kingdom Metazoa; phylum Chordata; order Ceratodontiformes; family Protopteridae; genus Protopterus; species Protopterus annectens. The sequence goes on from NC_056734.1 coordinate 91,773,889, forward strand.
ACCCTTATTTCCTGTTAAGAAAGCAAATGGAGAGTGGCGTATGGTCCAAGATTTACAAGCTGTAAATGACGCAGTAATACCAAGGGCACCTACGGTGCCAGACCCACACACCCTGTTGAATGATTTAAAATCTCAACAGAAATATTTTTCTGTGGTAGATATCAGCAATGCGTTCTTTTCGATACCGATACATTCTGGCAGCCAGCATTGGTTTGCATTCACATTTCAGGGGAAAAGGTATACATATACGCGACTACCACAGGGATATTGTGAAAGTCCAACAATATTCTCACAAGAAATGGCAAGCAACTTGGCGGGATTTACCCCACCAAGAGGTAGTCAGATTTTGCTTTATGTTGACGATATCCTGCTGGTGTCCCCCACCCAGCAAGACTGTAAAGAAGATACCATAGCGCTATTACAATTTTTAGCCACTGAAGGACATAAATTAAACAAAAATAAACTGCAGCTTTGGAAAAAAACAAGTTAAATACCTAGGATATGTAATATTCAAGGAAGGCAGGACATTAGATGAGGACAGAAAAATAGCGATTTTACAAGCACCAAAACCCACTACCAAGAAGGAAATGATGTCCTTCCTGGATACGACTAATTTTTGTCGGAGTTGGATTCAAAACTATGCCTTGGAATCTGCACCGTTGACTAACCTGATTTATAAAAAGCCTATGGCAGTACAAGATTTGTTACAATGGACACCAGAAGCAGAATCTGATTTCTGCAAACTGAAACAGTTAATAGTGTCCTCATTAGTTTTGGGATTACCAAACTATCATAAACATTTTTTCCAAACTGTAGATTGTAAGCAAGGTTATATGACATCAATGTTAACACAGCAGCATGGGGACAAGCAATGCCCTATTGCTTATTATTCATCACAACTGGACCCAGTGGCACGGTCTTTACCTCACTGTGTACAAGCAGAAGTTGCAGCTGCAATGGCAGTACAGGCTTCGGCCTAAGTAGTGTTGTTCCACCCTCTCACATTGAGAGTGCCTCATGCAGTCGCGATTATTTTACTACAAGAAAAGGTAGCATATATTTCCCCTGCTAGGCATCTTTCCTGTATGACTATATTGTTGAGCCAACCTCATATGACAATTGAACGATGTACGACTTTGAACCCTTCTACCTTGCTCCCAACCCCTGCAGATGGCACACCACACAGCTGCCTGCAGGTGATTGAGCAAAAGACACTGCCTAGAAAAGATTTTACGGATGTTCCCTTGGATGATGCCAAGGTGACATACTATGTGGACGGCTCATGCAAAATGGGTCCTGCAGGACAGAACCTAGTAGGATATGCAGTAGTTTCTGATACTGAGATTATAGAAGCGAAACCCTTACCACACAATTTATCTGCACAGGCAGCAGAATTGATTGCCTTGGCATGGGCATGTACCTTAGCAAAGGGTAAATGTGTAAAAATGTTTACTGACAGCCAGTATGTTTTTTCTACTGTACATGTTTTTGCGCAACAGTGGAAAAAATCGAGGAATGATAACATCTACTGGCAAACCAATCAATCATGCACAGTTTATTTTAGATCTTTTAGAATCTATTCAGTTACCTCAGAAAGTAGCTATTTGTAAATGCACAGCTCATACCAAGCAACAGGACAGGATTTCAAAAAGTAATGCGAGAGCTGATACAGCTGCAAAGCAGGCAGCTTCAGAAGTATTTCTTTTGAATGAGGAACTACAACCCTCTGAGATTTTAGACTTAGAAATGTTAAAGACAATGCAAACACTTACTACGCAAACTGAAAAACAAAGATGGGTAAAACGAGGAGTAATTCTCGAAAAGGGGCTGTACATCTCTAAAGAAGGGAAACCGATATTGCTGTCTAATTTGTTTAGATATGCAGCTTTGTTGAGCCATGCGCAGTGCCATGTCTCAACAGAGGGGATGGTACAGCTGGTGAACCAAGTGTTCACGATGTACGGAATTACAAACTACTCTAAAAAATTTTGTTCGTTATGCCACATCTGTAATAAACATCATGCACAAGGGGCGTTAAAGCCCAAGCAAGGGAGTTTCCCTACACCACCGTATCTATTTCATACTATTTGTATGGATTTCATAGAGTTGAATAAATGTGAAAATAAGAAGTATTGTCTTGTCATTGAAGATATGTTTTCCAGATGGGTGGAAGCCTTTCCGACTAAAAATCCAGATGGGTGGAAGCCTTTCCGACTAAAAATCCAGATGCTACGACGGTGGCCAAAGTTCTTGTTAAAGAAATCATCCCTAGATTCGGCATTCCGGAAAGGATCTACAGTGACAACAGCACACACTTCGTGAATCAGACCATACAGCAGTTAAGTAAACATTTTTGTATTTCTCTAAAGAATCATTGTGCGTATCACCCGCAATCAGCAGGGCTAGTAGAGAGGCATAATGGGATTTTAAAGAGTAAGCTAAGAAAATTAATAACAGAAATGCAGAGAAACTGGGTGTACTGTCTGCCCTGGCACTGTTGACCATGAGAACTGTTCCGAATGCAAAAGGATTGACTCCTTTTGAAAAGCTCTTTGGAAGGGCTTACTATATACCTCAGTGGAAATCTCTTATGCCCGCAGACCAGGAAGCTGACAGTACATTAGCAGAGTATATGCGTAATTTGTTAAATTCTAAACATTTGTTGCAGTTAAATTCTGTTTCAGATAAAGAACGAACCAGACCGTCAGAAGTGGCAGTGCCCCCCGGAGCATGGATCTGGCTGAAGATAGTTAAGAGCAAAAATTGGGCATCTCCAAAGTGGGAAGGTCCATAGCAAATGCTTTTGTCAACACCCACCGCAGTCAAAATTGTGGAGCGTGCCTCCTGGATCCACCTGACGCACTGTAAATTAGTTAAAAACTTTGAAATGGACAAAAATCTTGTTACATGCCAAGAGCAAAAATGATAGAGTCCAGAAGTAACAGGAATGCAGAACAACCCTTTCCTCAGAAGTATTGCATAATCATCCTGTTAACTGTATTAGTGACAATAATCTTTTTGTTGTGGCCTTTTCTTTTCCCAGCCATGCAGACTGAACTGAATAAACGTGAAGCGTTACTCATAAACTGGCATCCAAACTTTAACACTTACCAGGCAATTAAATATGTGTATGCTGAGACTTTCAATGTTTCGAATTGCTGGATTTGCACAGCTTTGCCAACAGCATACGGGGGGTTATTAATGACTACAGTCCCCCTAGGGGTCAATAAGACCTGGGAAAACTTGATTTATGATACTTCAACCATTACAGCACAAGATAAAATAGCATTGCACTTGTCTGTTCCACAAAAAGGAACTGTGTGTTTTTATAAAAATGATACTGTTCAGGTGGGTTGTTGCAATTGCAATGTGACTGTTCCTTATAGATGTTACACTAAAGGTAACAAAGTAGATCTTTATTGTAATACAAACTATGATTCATTTCTTGGATTGATGCACAAAACACTTGATGAAGTAAAACATAATTCTGTTCTTTATAAACAGCTGTCTATAATTGATAGAAAAATGTTTCATGCAGGGCAAGTGTACATTCATAGCAAGGTTACTACTAAAGTAGAGGATTGTTATTTTGTGTGTGGCAGAATGGCATACAAATGGTTACCTGAGAATTGGTCTGGCAGTTGTTTTTTGGGTTACCTGGTTCTGGCCATACGCCACACTGCAGTTTTGCCTCATGGGAAAATTCAAAATGTCCGAGAAGTCGTCAAGAAACCTGTAAATCCAGTAGAACAAATCGATGCGCATTGGAAAGACCATCACTCTTTAGGCAAAGGACTGACACACATGGACCTGAGTGATAGTGTTATATCATGGGCAGGAATATTACCAGCATATGGAGCAGTGAAATCGATCTGGGAGCTGAGAAAACTGTCAAAACTTCTCAAAGTAATGAGCAACGCAACTTGTTCTGCTCTCGAATTGGTGACTGATGAACTGAATGCTATGAGAACTGTAGTGCTACAAAACCGCATGGCTCTCAACTTCACCCTAGTGGTGAGAGGTGGTACGTGTGCTTTAATCCAAGAAGAATGCTGTTCATATATTCCTGACCATAAACATGAGATAGACAATCATCTTGAGGTAATTCAGCAAGTGTGGGCCATGACCAAACCAGGCTCAAACCCACTGACGGACTTTTTCCAGAAATGGTTTGGGGGGGGTGGGGTACCATCCTAATGAACATCCTGATTGCCATTTGTGTAGGTATGCTCCTACTGGGAGTATGTGTTTGTTGTGTTATCCCCTGCATGAAAAGACTGACTAAAGACCTTATAGACATGTCAGTTTCTGAAACTTTATATCAAAGTACTGAGTTTGAAGAACTGTTAAAAGACTAAAAAGCTTTCATAAGTCTAAACTGAATGACTCTCTTAACTGCAAATCCTGAGAGGAAGAGGTTAGGAAAAGAAAACAAACTGTTTATGCTTATTTTGAAAGTAGAATAAAAGTATTAATAGGGGGAAATGTTAGAAAATATGTATTAATGTGTGTATTAGCAATATGCTTAGTACATTTAGAAGCTTGAAAAGAGTTAACACATTTATTCTATTTCATACTGCATAAATCTGTACAAACTGCAGTTGCTTTCTGACCTTGTACTGTTAGCTAAAATATTGCTTGTGCCTTGGAAATTTACTGAGAAGCAGGTGATTTTCTGCTTGCGTTAGGAAAATAATGAATAGAACAATACTACTTGTATGAAACTTAGACAAGAAGTACCGCTGTGCCATGAGAAAATACACAGCTGTAGAAGTTACAGATAATTATTACAAAGCCTGCTTGAAAATATGAACTGCAATCAGTATTTGCTTGTATCTGTATTAGAAAAGTACCTTGAAAAGTAACACTGTACAATAGATGCTTGTAAATGGATTAATAGTCACCAAGGCCAGGTTGTTTTTCTGAAAAGTTTCTCACAAATCTAGTCATGTCAGCAGAAAATCTGAAGTAACATCTGCTGCAGAACAATGCTAAAAGTTGTGTTTGATTACGTCAGCTTAGAAGGCCATGTCTTGTAAAATAGTATAAGAATGAACATACTTCCTGTTAGTAGTTAGACAAATCCTTGTATTTGCATGTTTTTGTCTCCTTGCTGCAAGTAAATTAAAGTGCCTTAACTGAACATTATGTGTATTGGTCTTTGAAGTTTTTTCCTTTGACAGGGCGGGATAGGTGAGTTAGGGTTAGGGTGCAGGTCAGGTGAGTGTGTGATAGTGATGGACCTTAGGGTTAGGGTTTGGGTTAAGGTAAGTGGATAGGTAGTAGTGTATGTAAGTTTAGTGTAGGGTTAGATGTAGGATTTTGAGTGTATGTGTGTGGATTGATGTTGTTTTGGTGTGCTTGTGTTGCGTGTGTGTTTCCTTGGAACAGAGATTTATTTTCCCTGGGGAAAACAATTGCTGTTTTAAGACTTCAATGTTTTTGCAATTCATGGTTTGAAGTTCGAACATATAGTGTTCGAACTTCAGACATTTTGATGAACTGATATAGACCCATTTTCTAGTCCTGACGCCAGTGCGCCTAGTAGGATTAGGCACTTTCTATCCTGGGTCTTGTGCTTCAGTTTATATATCAGTGTCGCCTTGGTGAGATTTGTGAAAAACAGGGTCCACCTCATGAAGGTACTCACCAAGACGAGGATGAATTCAATTTCAGTAATATTACTCTCCTTTGCTTGCTGACTTATCATCTCTCATTTGGATCCAGTTGGATCAGTGTGGGTGATGCCATTTACAATACGTTTTGCTCATCATTGTGTATTGTCTGTGAGGCTACAGACGTAGCTATACAAAGCTTTGTGGTTGTCTTATGCTTGAGAAGTTATTTTTTCTTCAAATGTAGCCTTTGCAGTATTAATTAACCCTCTTAGCTGCCTGTTTAGATTGGTCAAGGGGCTTTTAGTATGTATGGCTTTATTTCCCCTATGCTTGGCCAAGATTTTTATTTTAAATTTTTTGTTGTATTACCAGATGATAGTGTGATTCTACCAGGATGGCTTGTCTTTTGATTTTGTCTTATTCTTAGTACGAGTGGGCACAGTTTGGTCTATACAGCTATCAATTTGGCTGTAGAGAGATTTTGTAAATAGCTTAGTGTATTCTATAGTGCTTACTGGGTTTGGGGGTGCTTGGAATTTAGCCAAGGTGTTGCTTAGTAGACAGAAGTTAGCCTTGGAATAGTTCATAAAGTTTTTTGGTTTTGCTGGATCCCTGGATATAATATTTATTTCAAATAATACTGTCTTATGGTCAGATGTGACACGCGAAGATATTACATTGGGTGAAGAACACTAGCCCTCCATGTTTATAAGTACAAGGTCAAGGATGTTTGTACCCATAGTAGGAGAATGGACCAACTGTTCCAGGATGTTGGTATTAACAAAGTTTAGGGATTGCTGGGCCTGTGCATAAGAATTGATGTAGAATTCACAATCTACAGATGTGTAGTTGAGATCCCCCATGAATATCATATTGGGTTGAAGGGTGAGGGACACTAATACATTGAGATAGGTAGTATGGGTTTCCGGTAACATGGAGGGGGACCTATATGTTGCAAGGGTATGGTATAGTACCCTGTTTATGGTGAGTTGTACATGTATGAGTTCCAGTGGTTCATACACTTTAACTAATCTGTATGTGAGATTACTCTTAATATACACTGACACTTCCCCGCCTTTAGTTCCCTCCTGTGCAATTGCTAGTCTACAGGTGTAAAATGCATTATAACCTTGCATTGCTGGGGTGCTCTCAGTGACTTTCAACCATATCTTCATTATTACACAGATGTCTACAATCTCCAAGGACAGGAAGGTTTGCACAGAGTGGAGTTTCTCTTTAAGAGAATTAGCATTGAGCAGTACTACCTTCAGATATTCCTTAATAGGTTCAGTTAATGGAGAACCACAACCACAGACTCAAAAAAAATGTTTATTTCATCATTGTTTGGTGTTTCCTACATTTTAACACCCCTCTGGGACTATTTACAGGTTTTTAAATATTTTTATACATAATTTCTGAGTCTGTCCACATGGGGTCTGGCATCTAGAAGTAATTATGATTGTTTAGTCTTCTTCTAGGTATCCCACAATGCAGTGCTTGTCTGTAAAAAATGACATCACACAGGCCTCTTTCTTCCTAAAGCTCCTGTCACTGCATTGATTTTACATGCATACACTGCTGTCTTTCAGTTAGTTAGTTTTAAGTAACATTTCGTGCTGTTCATTGACTACTTTAAACACAAACAGTGTAAATGCCACAGAACAGACTTTCAAAGTGCTTTTCATTGATGCTTCTTTTTAGAATAGCTACATTTCAATCTTTTGTGAAGCCTGAATTGTACTACTTTGATTCATCTCCCATCCCCCCTTCACACCTAACTTCCCTAGCTGCCAAAGTGTTAAGGGTAATTTGAGCTGTCACCTGCTGTGAGTGACAGCTCACAGCAGGAGAATTGACTCATGTACTGTTTCCTTATTCTAGCCTTTACTTTCTGTATGGGTAGGGGATGGACCAGGGAGTTGTGACATCACAGCATGGGTTGGTTTTTAGGACGGTCATGGTGATGTCAGTTTGGGGAAGGAATTGGCCAGAAAACTACCTGTATTCATTTGCCTTGATGACATCAATGAATTGGAGACTGCAGCAAGCTTTTCCAGGGTGAGATAAAAGTTTTTTGAAAGTGAAACTACCACAGTACAGTAAGGTACTGTTCTAGTGGAGAGAAACAATTTGTTTAAAATATTTTAAATACTGTATTTTTGTTTATTCATAGCAGGGGCAGTAAATAAGGAGAAAAAGGCAGAGAAGCTGAACATTTAATAAAAGAATCCCATTGCTGTCCTTTAAGTCAGTAGGTGTATCCATTTTGCATTGCCTAAAATGGCATTATGGGGGTTGAAAAGGTCTTTGCCAATCTCTGAAAGCCTAGAGGGGATAAGTGCAGACCATCCCTGGCAAAGCAGGGTGGTCTGTCAAATATTGTACCCCCTGGTTTGATACCAGAAGCTAAACCAATTGATAAAATTAATCATTTTCTGTTGGTAACATGGCATCATCCTTGGAGAAGGTAGTATGCTGCTCAGTACTAAGTTCATACTTGCCTGAGAAAATAATCAATGAGCTTGATCATATCTCACTTCTTATATTCAAGGGAGGTATGTCTCATGTCACTAACACCCACATGGACTATGACAGAGTCATACTGTTACCTGTGGTTCAATGACCTGAGTGCCTGTGTGACTTGACAGATCCTAGCCCCGGAAAGATAGCTAACCATGACTCTCTCTTTACTCAGTCTAGTGAGGGGGACATCAGTGTGTCTCACTATAGATTCACCAACATCTGGGAAATTTGATTGAGTGCTGGTTTGCCTTAAGGGCTTAACAATGAAGGCACTGGATACAGTGTTACTTATGTGTAGCTGTGGGTGGTGTTTTAATGGAGTGTTTATGTGATGGCTGAGGACCCTTTCTTTGTACTGTGCAGGAGGTCTTAGTGTTTTAGGAAGGTTACCTCTAAGTGCCTCAGCATAAATAGTTTTATGTGTAGGGTCTTTACCCTGTGCAGTGGGTGTGGTACAAATGCCAATGACAACCTCTGTAGAATTAGTTTTGGTTGGATGAGAGAGTTTTGCCTCCAGCGATAAAGTGTATTTACACCTCTCTCATACACTATCTGTTTTATTAAGAATAAGTGGGTTGTCAATGTACATTAAACAATTACTACAATGCCTCAGAATACTCATCTCAACCAGACTGGCCACAGAAAGAGAGTCAGGAAGTGCATATCCATGGCCACTGATCTAGTAGGGAGGAGTGAGGAAAACTTAAATATTGAGCAAGTCAATAAGACAAGCAACCTGATGAGCAACACTCAGCTCTGAGCAAACTAGATGCTCTAATAGTTAAAAAAATCTGTCTAGACAGTAATGCCACAAGAGTGCAAACCAAAGACCAGAACAATGACACTTAAAATAGGCACAATAAGCCTTCACCAGCAATTCCCACCTTAGAATGGTGAAGGTTACCCTTTCCTCCCACAACAGTGTAGAACACAAACCTTTCTAATGTAAAATAACTGGTTTGGAACCCAAGTACTAAACCAGAACAAAGACACTTAGAATAACAGCCACAAAAAGCCTTCAACAGCAATTCCCAGCTCAGAAGGGTGAATGCTACCCTGTCCTCCCACAAAAGTGTAAACCAAAAACCTTCTTAATGTAAAATAATTGGCCTGAAGACCAATCCCTTAAACCAGAACTAAGACACTTTTAGAATAACAGGCAAAATAAACCTTCAAACAGCAATTCCCAACTTAGAAGGATGTAAGTGACCTCTCCTGCCACAAGAGTGTAGACTGCAAACTTTCCTTATGTAAGATAACTAGTTTGAAGTCCAAGTGCTTAAATCAAAACTAAAAGGTTTAGAATAGCAGTTATACTGTAATCAGGCTACTAACAAGCAATAACAAATACAGCAGAATAAATACAACATAACACTTTAAGAACAAGCAGAAAAAAGCAAAATAAAATAACAAAGTAGGAAGAAGCACAGATACAGTAAAAGCATTTTTTTTGGTTTTTAGTCACTGGGAATGGAGGAAACAGAACATAGTTCAAGTTTTCAAGTTTAGGAGACTAAGGGGTGAGCCTTCTCAGCTGATATCTTAATACGTATAATGAGCTGATGACATGGGACTGGGAGGAGTGACCAAAATCAGATTTATAGCAGGGATGGGCAACTCAAAAGCCACCAAGTTTAAAACTACAGCTGGACAGGTGGGTGGGAAAAATCAAATGCAGACAAAGATCAACACTAGTCAGGCAGAGAACAGCAATCAAGTCAAACAAGCACTCCAACTAAATAAAGAGCCCTCCAAATACTGCTAGTTAAATGAGAAATACTATTTCTCAGCTCCTCCCACTAATTAGCTGGATGTTATTCACTGTCTGCAAATTGATATGGTTAAAGTTCTTCTTAACCCATCATAATAGAACTTTTTCTTAATAAAGCATAAGCATCGACCTCTATGAATGCTACTGCATGTGCACAAGCTTATCAATATTCTAAACCCTTCCCTTTCAAAGGCAAGAAGATGACTCTAGGGAGCTTTGTTCTTAAAATATGTAAACTATTTATGCTTTAGGTTTGGTGGCTGTCATTTCCATTAAAATGAGTCCCACAGTCTGTATATTTAAAAAATGTTCTTCATTGTGTAAAAATGCAGCTAGAATTCTGCAAATGAAAACAATATACAAAGTCACAATTGCTCGTGCTCTATTCACCAGACAGTATGCACTTATAACAACTTATCCTTTTAGTTGTCAGAGTAACCATTCCACTTCTGTATGTGGCAAGTCTGTTCATACTGACAACACATCTGTTATAAATAACATGTTAACTTCTTTATGATTATGCATCATGCCCTGTGTCTCTTAAAATAACATGCTGAGATGTTTTGTTTTTCTCTAAATTGCATCATGACAAAGTGATCAAGTTAAACAGGTATATATATATATATATATATATATATATATATATATATATATATATATATATATTACAAAATGCCATGTTTTCACCATGAAATTAACACTAAGGTTATCAAAAAGACATTTGTGACTCTGTGACTCATATCTCTACTTAATATATGTATACTTCATTTTATACTTTTGCATTGTTATTTCCCCAGCATCCCCCATTATTACTGCAGTATCAGTTTCATGTGTGAAATGTAGTATGGTGATTTCTCCAGCATCCCCATCATTACTGCAATATCAGTTTCATGGTGACACTTGTAAACTGACTAATATTATATGGTTTGACCTAAACAAGCTAAAATGGAAATAAATAATTGAATGACAAGCTACCATTCTTTGAAATAAAACTTTTGCCATGATGTGTTCAACTAGCTGCAGGATTGTACATATATAGAATGAAACAAAATAACCATATTCTGAGCAATAAAAATAATTTTTGCATAGTTGTTTTAATTCATTTATTTTCTTCTTATTTTCTGCTGTTTGTTTAATCTGTTATGTGATTTTTTAGGTCAGTTGGTTGCAAATTATATCCACTCCATGTTTTTTACTTGAAACTGTTTTACTTTTGAGAGGTTTTCTGTCCCATATTCCATTACATGTTATGTTTAGTCTGATTATTTAGATGAATTTTGAATTTGGTAGGGTACAATAATAATATTTTATTATTGTTACAGTTCAGCTATTTTATCAAACGCCAAAAATAACATTCTTCTCTTCCAGTCATAAGATTAGTGGAAAAGTGTTTTCCATCTTAATTTTAGCTGCTTTATGTTACTGGGGGATCTCAAAGCTGTTCTTAGAATCAATACTTTGTCAGTATCTAAAACACATTACAACCAATTTAAAATGTTATTTTGCCACTAATGATCTGTGAACCCTTCCGTATCAGTATGATATACTTTCTTTCTACTTTAGTACTGTTTGGATTATTTTCCATAATGAAAGTTTAAACTTACTTCATTGTCCATCTTCTGAGCACTTGTATAATGATATATTATTTTTATAGGGTTCTTATTTTGTTCTTCTCTTCTTTCAAACATTATTGGTTTTGTTTTCATAAAAAGAATCCACTTGTAGTTCATTTTGTTGCATGCTTTTACTAGTGCTAGATAATTCAATACCTATTTTAGTCCACCTTGTACAGACTTTCATGTCTTTTAATTTATCATGCTGGCTAAATTGAAATCTAAAGTTGCATAAGAAGCTAGACAAAAGACAGTTTATAATCTTCTCCCTACACAGACTATGTTTCTCCTTGCACTATATCCATTCTCACTGATAATTTTTGAAGGGTGACATTTAAATTTACCATTTCAGTTTACTTAAACAGAAGTCTGCCTTTCATGTTGCTCTCACAAGATCTCATAGATCTTATAAACATTTATCTATAATACGGTAGATCCGGAGTAGAATTACATCAGCAATAAATATTATTCTTTTCAGAGTCCACTTCTTTTGGTGAGGAACTTCATTCTTTCCCTCTCAGCAGCTGGCAGCCATCTTGAAACTTCTATGGGTAATGCTGATTGGTGTATTTCTTTTGAAGTAAACAAACACATGTGCACAGACTGTTTAACTCCTATTTGGAAATTACTATTAGCTCTGTTCTTTGTTGTTTGCAATGTTAAATTTAGAAAAACTGGTATATATTTGGTAACAAAAAATCACTTGTTTACCCATGAAACAGTAAAATAATCTTTATGGACATCAGGCTTGATTTTAAGCTCTGTGGTTCTAGCATATAGCCAAACAATCCAATAATGTTGTACTGATTATGTCAATAAAAATGAGAAAACATGCATGTCTACAGCTAGTGGGGGTTTGACTGTATTGGCCAGAATGTACCCATAAATATTTCAAAAGTAAAAAGTCATTAACACTCAGAAGCTATGCAGCCGAAACATTATGTCCTTAAGAGGTTATTTGCATGTATCTCATGGGCCTCCACCACAGGAGGTTTAAGGTATTACACAGTGAAGATTTTAGCTTGGCTGGATCTTTCTTGCAGTTTTACTGAATGGTTTGTCTGTCTGACTGTTTTACCTCTTTTTTAACATTAGACTTCCATACAGTTTGCAAAAACAAGACCTAGAGATGACTAGAGGTCTGTCCATTAACTTCTTATCACAAAGTTTACAATTAAATCAAACAAAACAAGTATCCTGGCCAATATATATATATATATGGGTCTATATTAGGTCGCTGAAATGGCATTCCGGAGAATACCTAATCATCGACCCGTAATCAGAGAAACTCACGTCAGCGATTTGCTGAATTGACTAAGGGCAATGAAATAGTTGCCCGAAGCACAACGGCCAAGTACAGAACTTTGCCCTTTTCTCCACTGTAGTGTGATCTCAGAGTTGGTATACATAGTTAGGGGGTATGGGGGGGTGAAGCCCTCCACTTGGGTGGGTCCGATTTAACTGCACATTTGTCCATTGTGCTTCAGGCAACTATTTTGTTGCGCTTAGTATATGCAGTGAATTGCTAACACAATTCTCGCTGATTACGGGTCGATGATTCATTGTTCGCCGGAATGCCATTTTGGCGAACTAATCTAGACCCATATATATATATATATATATATATATATATATATTTGAGGTGAAGAAGAGATTTAACAGATTAGACCTGGTGGACAGAGTACCTGAATAATTATGGACAGCAGTTTGGGATATTGTCCAGGAGGTGGCAGCAAAAATATGCAAAAGTCTAACAGATTTAAATAAAGCGAAATGGCTCTGTGGAGGGTTTAATGCTGCTGTGGAAAGAATGAAAACAAAAGGCAATGGACACAGGAAAATCTATCAAACTGAATGCAGAGTTTCAAAGAATAGCAGGAAGAGTTAAGGAGTCATATTCAAGTGAGCATTTCAAAGTACTGGAAGAAGACAACAGAATATGAAACAGCACAGCTCTTCTAGAAGATCAGTAATATTAAGGAAAACATCTAGGTAAACATAGGCATTATAAAAAACAAAGATGGGAGGGACCTAACAGAAGAAGAAGCTATTAAGAAAATGTAGCAGGATTATACAGAAAAGCAATATAAGAAGGCATGCAACATCAGTGACACATACAATGTTATGTTCTTCAATCTACACCCAGACATCAAGGAGAATGAAGTTAAATCGGCCCGAGAAATCCTTGTCACAGGAAGTGATGGAATTTCAGATGCATTGCTTAAAATCCTTCAAAATTATGCTGTTACACTGCTGCATGAAATTTGCCACAAATGTACAAAACAGGGCAATGGCCATTGGGAAAAGATCAGTTTATATTCCATTCCCAAAAATGGGCAATGCTAAAGAATGCTGAAATTATTGAACAACTGAACTTGTTTCAAATGCTAGCTAGGAAATGCTCAAGATGCTGCAAGCTAGACTCAAGCAATGCTTGGACAGAGAACTGCCAGATCTGCAAGCTGATGGGCAAAAAAGATCAAATTACCAGCAACCACTGGATAATGGAGAAAGCAATGGAGTTCTAGATTTTTTTTTCTTCTGCTTTATCGGCTACTCAAAGCCATTAATTGTATTGACCATAATAAACTGTAGCAAGTTCTTAGAGAAAAGGAGATATTAGGTCACATTTGCCCCCTGAGGAATCTGTATGTAGAATAAAAAGAAACTGCTAGAAATTAATATGGAACAACTGACTGGTAAAGGACTGGAAAAGGAGCATGGCAAGGCTGTATATTGTTATCCTATGTATTCCATTTATACACTGAATATATGCAAAATGCTGCATTAGATCAATCAAATGAAGGAATCAAAACTGCTGACAGAATCCGGAAAATGAAAAAGTGCAGATGATACCAGTCCTCAGGCTGAAAGTAAGAAAAGTTGCACAGCCTGTTGATAAAGACATGAAAATACACAGGAAAAAGTGGAGACAGTTCGAGATTTTGTTTTCCAGATCTCAAATATCTCTGCAGATGGTAACTGCAGCCATGAAATTAAAAGAAGCTTGCCTTTTAGTACGGAACGCTATGGCAAATCTGATAAGATTCTAAAGAGCAAAGACATCACATTATTAACAAAGGTCTAGATAGTCAATGTTATAGTTTCTCCAGTAATACTGTATGGCTGTGAGAATTGGACTATAAGTAAGGAGAGAGAAAACTGGTGATTTTGAATTGTGGTGCTGGAGAAAACGTTTGAAAATTCTGTGGTTTGCAAGATCAAATCAGTCAGTATTTAAGGAAATAAACCCAAACGTTTTACTGGAAAGCCTGTTGTAAAACTAAAACTCACATGATGAGAAGATTGGGGCTCACCACAAAAGACACTGATGCTAGGAAAGGTTGAAGGCAGAAAAACAAAGGGGAAGACAGGCTGGGATGGATAGACAGCATTACTGAAGCAATATGAATTTGAGATCACAAAGAGTCAGACTCAACTAAACAACAGCAACAATATAGTGTGTCTGTGTGTGTATACTGAGTCCTTTCAGGTAGACAAAATCTGGATGATAATTTTGATAATTTTAATTTACTCAGGCACTTTATATATTATTTCTTCAATTTTGTTTGTTTGCCACACAATGTAGTGAGCACAGGGCAGCATGCCTCTCTACCTCTTCACGCAAGAATTCTGGACAAACTGAAAAATAATGGGGGGTATAAAAGACCCAAAATCCAGGCCAGGACATATTTTAAATATTTCCCTTATAAACTTAGAAAATTGATTGAATAATAGATTTTGCACTAGCATGCATTTTCTGAAGGATATGAAGTCCAAATCTCAATTGCCTGTCATTTAGTGACTTTAATCCTCAATGATTGGACAGAAAAACACAAATTTTATGAGGAACAGTCAAACAATATAAAGCAGAAATCCGGACATACTATGAAACTGTTGACAGTTGAGAGATATGCAGGGCAGTGATGTGTTTAGCCTGAAATAATTTGCAGTTTAGCTGAATTTGAGATCACAGCATCTCCAAGAAAGGATGAGACAGTATTTTATATTTTGTAAATTCACTGAGTTTCTATAACCTTAAATTGAGAATAATAAAGTATGTATGACAAAATTCTTATCAGGGTTCTTAGCTGCACTCTGTGTTCAGTACTCCACTGGGGACTAGTGCAGTTCATAGAAATGAATCATGGTAGTCCCCACTGGTGTGCAGTTCTACTCCCACTTTTAAGAATGGTGCAGCAGTGCATACCAAGTGTTCCTATGCTTGGAATTGAATAGAGTCCTGTGTGGTCTGACAGTGCTACACAGCACAGCAATGCAAGGCAGTTTAGTATTTACAGTCAGTCTTATGGAGTTACAGGAAGACACACTGTGTCAAAGCAAAGCACCTTACCCCTCTGGTGAGGTCCATCATCAGGACTGACTGTGATTCATAAATGAATTGCAGTCATTAAACATGGTGGCAGTCAGGGGACTGTTACCATATTAAAGTGATGACAGCATCTGGTGCTTTAGGACCTCACACTGGCAGGAGATCATCATTATCAAGGTTTGGGGAGGGAGATGTTAGAGTACAGTAGCAGGATCCCCTGCACATTAGTGAACTCTGTTGGCAATAAAAATGTTCTTGTCCTACAACACTTTTTTTGTAAGGACAGCATGCTGAGCAGCATAGTAACAGGGGAGGGGGGCTTCTCTGCTGAGAAACACAGTATCATTGGTAAGTACATGGTTGTTGCCTCATACTTTCTGCCATCATGTCTATCTAGTACTTCAAGGCCACTGGCATCTTGAATCATATATAGATGGGAACATATGTTTTGCATATGCACTCTCTGCATGATGTACTGTTCTTATACAATGAGGCAAGGCCACATATGGGGATGTGCTTCATTGTAATTATGAATCCCTATGGGCTTGCTATGCAGGTATACTGTAAATCAGCCCAGTTGCATTGAAAATTAATTATGAATACTGTCTACAGTGCATAAGCAGCTGTTTCAGGTCATAGCTCTGAAATCTCAGTTAAACCGATTTATTATATTGGACATAGATGCTTGTGTGACTATGGGCATGAATAAGAGAATTCAGTAATACATCCAGAAAATGTTGATAAAAGTGCAGTTAGTCAAAACATACAGTCAGATGACTGCAGAAGTGCAGGATATGTTTATGAAGTAGTACAGTGAAACTGTCTTGAGTTAAAAGTTTTTATGTTCGCAAAGGTAATGAGACCATAAGTGAAAACAGTCATTAAGAATGTTTTAGTACTTAGACAGATCCTGGAAAAATGTGTCTGTTGTAAGTGAACCACTGCAAATGAAGAAACACAAAAAGGAAAGAGTTTCAGTGGAGGATAAATGAGATAATTCATAGTTCAAGGTATGCCTGTTCAGAGCAGAGGCCATGTTAGATCACAAACTCCACATTTGCAGCGTATTCTAAATGGCTAACCCAAAAATCTAGTCACATATTACAAGTGTTCTTAGAGTTGGAGTTATGCATATGAGCTGTGAGTTTATTCCATAAATGAGCAATGTTGCAAGAAGCAAATCTGAAATGTCTTCTACAAGAAGCAAGGTGGGAATAAAGATTGCTATCATGATCTTTTAGAATGACAGAGTCATATCAAACTATCACCAGAAGATATGCCAGTGATACTCCAAGTGTGGTGCCTGTTGTTCTTAAGTAAAAGGTAAGTAAGGAGTGCACGTGCATGGAATTGCTTGATGTGATACTTAAAAAAGACCCTGGGATTCATTAACAAGCAGGTACATTCTGTGCACGTGCTTTTTAATGAAGAAGCACGTACACTAAGCCCACACAATTATTTTTGCACTAGTGCGATGAGTAGCAGTGCTTACTGATTATGCATGTTGCTAAGAAAGTGTACGTGTTTATCAGCACCTTTTTCTGGCCAGCAGAAGTGTTAGTGTCCACAAAAAGATGCACAGAAATGCAAGCACACAATGTACGCACAAGGGTTTGCCTGAAGGCAAACCTAGTAAGCAAAGACTCGTGAGCAGCTAATACAAAGGAAAGGCAAGTGTTCTGACAGAATTACATGCAGGGGAAGTTAAATGGAGAAACTGTACACATAATACAATGGGAATAGTGCAGAAATAAGAAACAGGGGAGGGGAAACAGGGAAAATGGCCTTAGATAATTCAGTAAAATGTGCTTGCTTCACAAAGAGCATTTTTAACATAAATACTTTCATATACTGATCTAATAATTATTAATTCTGTTCACAGTTATTGACCCATGTGCATAAATAAAGACGGACATGCTAACAAAGGATGTGAGGAGGACACAAAGCAACAGTGTAACAAAAGGGGGTAAATGTGATATAAATGTTTATAACATGCTGAGTTAACAGTTAGCAAGGACACTAGATATATTAGGGGATATTTGAATATACTGCAGTCATTGCATATAAGATGCATTCACAGGGAATGTATTAGTGGTAACCAACAGTACTGTTGTATTCTCCACATGAGCATATATAAACAAAAAGAAATTAATCCTACATTCCAAATATATGCATCTGGAGTGTTTCTCCCTGCGCCTCCGCTGAAAATAGGCTCTGTCCTAGACAGACTTTCCTGGTCAACAAATGTTAAATAAAATAAAATGTTGTGTCATTCACATCAGAAAAGGACATGTCTTTGTCATATGTTGCCACTTGCAGCCATAGAAAGGGGGTATATTACCTTTACACATGTATTACACAAGCATGTGTTTAATATTCATGTAAATAGTGAATAGTGATATAAAAATAGTCAAAATACATAAGTGACAAATGACAACATATATCTGATGACATTCATTACTTCAATGTCTCTGTTAGTAAGTGCCAAGCATCTACTACATCATATTATACTGGGCATGCTCATAAGGAATTACAGTGAACATTACCAGAACAGGAAGTAAACAACACAACTGCACATGAAAGCCTCATAACACAGACCCAATCACACATTTGATCTTGCAGCATGACATACAGTGAGAAATGTTTAGTAAGCCCTCATGTCCTCTAAAGCTCTACAGTGTAAAGAAAATAATTACAATCAACATAAATGGATGAAGACATATAATACAGAGCATTACAATTTGGAAAATAAATAATACCTATGAACAGTCAATGACATATTCCACATTTGCATCCTGCCAGACTCAAACACACACCATGACAGGTATCAGAAAGATGTGTATGAACCACTCATGCCAGAGAAAGAGGCACATTGGTTGTGTCATGAAGGACACCCTTGAAGGCCTTACGTCAGTTTCCTATTGTAATGAAAATGGTTTCCATAACTTAGAGCAGAACACCTTAAAAATGTGCCCTAACTACTTTCTTTGCCTAATCTACTCCTGCCCAATACAGTTATCTGATATACAGCTAAATGTTACCAGATTCAACCCCCTGTCTATCATACTACACAATATACAGAGTAGTGTATTGACTGCATCTGCCACAGGAGATAGCAATAGAGCTTGTCACAAATAACTGAAATTACTGTGTGAAACAAGAAAGGAGTTTTGTTGTTATTGTGTACAATATTAATTTGTCATAATGATGAACAGAGGGTACCCATTTTAATGCTCACACAACTGTAAGCAGTCTAATATCAATGTTGCTTGGCCATAGAAGCTTTTTTCATCCTCATTGTTTTGCACACACACACTCTGCCAGAATCAAACCACACACTATATAAATCATTACTCATTGCATGTGCCACAGGAGTGCTACAACCACTACATTCTGAGAATAACTGTTTTACTGCCATGAAATTATAAAATGTGCATAAAGTTGTTTGTCTAACATAAGAATAGATAATAATAACTTAATGCAGTGGTGATTGTGTCACATCAGTACACTCACATAATGTTGTCCTTTGATGGAATTGAACTGCCACCTATATAAATCCACAGGCTAATAAAATGTGTATAAATCACACATGTCACAGTGGAAGTCTTAACACAACTGTGAGACTTCACCTGTGTGAAGTCATTACATCATATGTTCATGCTGCAAACCAGTTATTTGAGGTATAAGGGATAAGGAGGCCTCTCCCACTGTAACTGCACACATTACGACTGTGGTGGATGTCATTCATGCATAGCAGTGTACTGAGACACACTGATTACAGTCAATCACTGTGGTTTTGAACACCTACCTATGTGACCACAGAGGCTACAAGATACTGGAAGAATAAACATGCCACAGCAGAAGTCATACTACAATTGTGAGATATTTGGATATTTGAAGGCATTACATCATGTCAATGCTGCAAGGTGTGAATGTGTGTGTGTGTGTGTGTGTGTGTGTGTGTGTGTGTGTGTGTGTGTGTGTGTGTGTGTGTGTGTGTGTGTGTGTGTGTGTGTGTGTGTGCATCTTGTGTGTGTATAACTCAGTTAAAAGAGTGGTGCAATATGCCAGTGTGTCACAGAATATTGCCTAATGCTCAGTAGACAAAAATATACAGGATGCATAATGCAGTCAGCATTGTGATTATGCAGAGTGTGTAAATCACCACAGATTTGACCACATGGCTTATAAGGCAACAACACACACAGCATTGTCTCATTTCATCACACCAGAGGGGAAGCCTTACCACTATGCTGATAAAAGGATAATTTCATAAAGTGTCATCGTCTTAAAAAAGCATTTCTCTATGAAAAATTAGTAGCAGTTCTTGTAAAAGGAATTCTCATACATATACACTGCAGATATGTGTTTGACAACATTGTTAACTACATGTACATTCACAATCTATACACAATGAGCAGAGTGGAGGAGGGGCATTGACTACAACTCTGATCTGAGATATATAACAATAAGTATCCTTTTTTTTGGCTTTTTATACTGGTTATTGCTTCTAGCAATTTATATATAGCACTTTTTATTGCCTGCTGCATACTTTTTACTGTATTTTATTGCTATTAACTAATCTGCATGGGTAACTGTTTTGTTTGCAGTTAAAAGCATTCTGTAGAGTCGCCTTGCTCCTTTATCTGTTTAAAAACTTTCATTTTGTGGCTCACTGCTGTGATAAAGATTTCTGTAGTGTTTACTGTCTAAAAGAGTGTAGGCTAATAGCTTTAGTATTGTTCCCCACCCTCCCTCACTGTTGGTGTTTTGTTGTTATACTTGGTGGCGTTGCAGTTGCCCACCCCTACTGTACATTTGATCTGGGACACTCCTCCCAGTCTAGTGTCATTAGCTCATTCTGCCTAATACAGAGAGAACATCTGAGAAGGCCAACCCACTTAGTTTCTTTCCTTCTGCTCCTCCTTTCTAAATCTCCTTGTGTTTTGACTGTGCTTCTCAAACATTTTGAAAATATAGAGTATATTTTAGTGCATTTATTAAAACTGTATTTGCCTTAATATTGTTACAACTTAAGTGCTCTAGGTTGCACTGCATCTAAATGGTTTAAGTGTGTTTTAGCTGCTTTTCTGTATATATATAGATTTCTCTGTAAATGTAGACTAGCTGCTTATTCTACTGTATTACTGCCTCTTAAATCATTTTTCAGTTGTGCACTTGCCTTGCTTCATTTAAAAAGTTTTAAATTGCTAATTTTGCAGAGTTTTAATTGCATTTACTGTTTAGGGCGACACACTCAAGTGCATTAGCCATTAATGTGTTTATTTACTGTATTATTGCAGTGTTTAGCCTGTTTTAACCAAAAAACTCTGTCATTGTCCATGTTGGAGTGAATGACTTGACACGTACCTCCCTGGACTACATGAAAAGAGACATGGAAGGGCTCTCAGATTATGTGGCCCAGGCAGGTATGACCCTAGCCCTGAGCAGCATCCTGCCTTCGCCCAGAATTATACTACAGTATAAGGACAAAATGATTGACTTCAACAATTGGCTAAGTTTCTAGTGTCATTCAAAGGGGATCCAGTATCTGTCTGCCTGGGAAGACATAATCGACAAACCATGATGCTTTGCCAGAGATGGTCTGCACCTGTCACCCCTGGGATTCAGGTTACTGGCTAAAGCTCTTGCCACCCCTATAGTGCCTTTTTTAGGCAAGGTTCAAAGGACAAAACCACCACCATAACAGATACAAGCATGCAAAATCTGAAGGTAATGCTACTCAATGCTAGAAGTCTAAACCTCAAAATGCACTCTCTCGAGGTACTCCTAAAAATGGAGAACATTGATATCTGTGCAGTAACTGAGACCTGGTCCAAGGATCCAGAGAGCTCCCCTGCAATACCAGGCTACAACTCTTACCACACTTTTCGGTCACCAAACCAAGGCTGAAACACTAAAGGTGGAGGAGTGTCCATATTCACCAAGGATATTCACACCTCCAGGCTAGTTGCCCAGCACAATACATCTGAAATTCTCCAGGTGCAACTAACACTACGTAAGACTGCAATCCAAATTGTAGCTTGCTACAGATCCCCTACCATGTCCCAAGATTATCACTACACCTTTTTAAACATACTGGAAAATATTAAGATACAACCAAACACCCTAATACTGGGTGATTTCAACTACCCTGCCATTAACTGAGAAAACTACTCTGGTACCAACACCTTTTCCCAATGGTTCTTGGAATTCATAAATTCCAATGCCCTGAATCAACTAATCCATTATCACACCAGGGGTTCCAATATCCTAGACCAGGTCATTACCAACATGGTAGATAGATGCTCCACACCAGTGGTCACCCCCTCATTCGTCAGGTCTGACCATATGCAAATCACCCTTGACATCCACATCCCACCCCCACCCCCACCCCCACCCCCACCCCCAGTAAGGAAACCTCTGTAAAAAAATGTCTCCAAAGCCAACTTAATGCTACTCAAGTCAGAAGTGACAAACTTCATGACACCCATGCAGACGGGATCTGAAAGTTCAACTGCTGAATCCTACCCGAAGGCACTGTATGAGCACATCCACTCGTGCATGAATCATGCCATCACAAATAGAACCATGAAGCTCTCCTCCAAAAAAGGAAGCCAATCTGGTGGCTTCCTGCCATAAACAAACTATACAACAGAAGGAAGAAACTGTTGCAGAAAAGAGGAAAATCCCAGGATGCAAAAAACTCCCTTACCAGCCTCAGTAAGAAGCTGCGATCCCTCATAAAATCCTCCAAAGCTAGTTACAAAAATAAAATTGCCAAAGATTCCAAAGACAACCACAAGGCATTCTATAGTTATGTCAAGAATCTAAATGACAATGCTCAGATCTGTTCTGAGCTACAATAAAATGCCATTAAATATACTGATCCCAAGGATATTGCCAATATCCTGGCAGATCGATTTAGTACCAACTTCACCCCCCTCTCACCCCCTAAAGGGCCCATCTCAATACCAAATGATTGCCAAATTCTGGTAATCATGACCACACAGGTAGAAACCGCACTCTCCAAAGCTAAGAATACAGCATCCATGGGAGCAGATGACATCCCGGGCTGTGTACTACATGAACTAAAAAATGAACTGGTACCTCACCTAAGTGTCATGTTTAATCATAGTCTCACCTCGGGCTTCGTGCCCACTGAGTGGCGCACAGCTACAGTTATCCCACTCCACAAGGGGGGATCCACCTTGGATCCCGGGAACTACCATCCCCTCAGTCTGATGAGCCTGATCTGCAAGGGCATGGAACGCATTATCATGGAACTTATAAACAAAGACATTGGCAACCTTCAAACACTGGACTCCACCCAGTTTGATTTCATGAAGGGCCGATCTTGTCTCCTGAAACTGACTGACTTCTTTGAATCAGTCTCCAGAGCTGAGAACAAGGGTAAGGCGGTCCACACAGCATATCTGGACCTCGCCAAGGCCTTCAACACCATCTCCCACTCTGGAATCATAGATAAACTTACTAAGCTGGGCAAAAATCCCTATGTCACTCGATGGGTTGCCAACTGGCTTACTGACAAAACCCACACTGTAAAAGTAGCTGACTCCAAATCCAGCTCCAGACAAATGACAAGTGGAGTACCTCAGGGTTCAGTCCTGGGATTGCTCTTGTTTGGCATCTACTTCTCTAAAGTACAGGCCAACACTAAGGGACTCTGGCTAACAAAGTTCGCAGATGACTGCAAACTGGGAGACATTATTGAATCCCCAAATGATGTGGATATTCTACAAAAGGGCCTTACTGAAACAGATGCTTGGTGCCAGAGCCATGGGCTCAAGATTAATGCCAGGAAATGTATAGTTATCCCCTTTGGGAAAAACCATGTACCTATGAATTACCACATAGGTGGCAGTACACTAAACACCGAAAGTGTGATGAGAGACTTAGGGACACAGGTGGACAGTGGTTTCACCTTCGATGACCACATCACCACAACAGTCAGGAAATCCTTCTATGTGGCACACCTCAACACTAAGGGTTTTTCATCCAGAAAAAAGGAGGTCATTGTCCCACTGTACTGATCCATCATTAGACCCATTATAGAGTACAACGCCCCTTTTGGTATGTACCTCACAAGACATCTGCAACAGCTAGAAAGGCCACAGAAATACCTCACTAAAAGAATTACAGGCCTAAAGCAGATGCCCTATGCTAACTATCTAAAAAAACTCCAGCTATACTCTGTGGCATCTCTTCTACTCAGAGGCGATCTCTGCTTAAAATACAAGGCCATATCAAACCCTGAGCTGTTGGACATGCTCCACTTAAAGAAATCCCAATCCCTCAGAGCCACATGCTCCAGGGATCTAAACCTTGTCATCACAATGTACAAAACATGCTGAAGGGATAGGTTCCTGACCCAGAGACTCCCCATACTCTGGACAAGACTGCCCATACATGTCAAGCAGAGCGCTTCCTTGGCCCTCTTCAAAGGGAACCTTAATGATTGGATGGGAGATAGGAAATTCACCCCGAGGATCATGTCAGTTGCCCTGCTAGACAGGGGTCCAGGGAAGTAAATACTGTGGGAAGAAATATCCAAGGAATTTTTATGGCTAGGTTTGTATAGGCCCTAGGGCCGATGGCCTAGTACCAACCTATGAACCTATGAACCTATTATACTGATACAACTGAGTCCAAGTATTAATGGCCAAATTCAAACTAAATACCTAAGATCATAAGCTAGAGAACATTGCCTGAATGAACAGCATCACACCAGATGTTATTTTACAACTGTGAGAGTGCACATTTGAAAGGATGACATCACCTTTTTTAGCGAGTTGATGTTTCTGCTAAAAAGGAAAGAAACTGGTCAAAGAGCACAATTATTGGATATATCTACAAATCCTATATGTACTTGATACTTTTTCTACACAGCATGACAGAGAGATATATATACACTCACAAAAGTAAATCAGTGCGGGATTCAAACCACCTTCCTATCTATTTCCATAGCCTGCAGAGCATAGTATCAATAGTCAGTTACAGTTGAGAGATACTGCAGTTTTGTAAGAATTATGTAATTAGTGTTTTTTCAAAAATGGGTTTTGCCTGGCGATGCTATAAATGTATAGGGTAGCCCTTGCCACAGAAAATATGTCTCTTAAGTGGTAGTATACATAACATGTCTTATGATGTAGCCAATTGACATCACAGTATGTGAAGTCACATTATTTAAACAATGCTGGATTTGGAACACCTACATATCGACTTACACACTCTAGGGAGCAGTATATTAACCGTAAGCCTTTTGTAGTGTTAGAGGAGTGTGGTACAGAGAAGATGCTGGTTTTAAAAATAGTATGGGGAAGTTATCTCACAGTTTAAAAGCTTCTCCTGAGTGGAAATAGAGTCAGTATGTCTGCTGATGAAGCTATACATACCTAATACTTAAGCCACACAATCACCAACCTATCTAGTTACACATTCTAGAGAACACAATATGAATTGCAAATACCACAGAAATCTGATTTATAAGAACAGATAGTGCACTTTTGAAAGATTGACATCATCAGTTTGTTGCAGAGAAGATATTTGTAGTAAAAAGTATCTTAAGATGAAGGAGGAGTCCTCCCCAATTCTAAATGTTTCACCTCAGTGGAGGTTGATACAGTACTTCTGGCAATGAAGGTCTAATGAAAATGACACTTCAGATGTGTACACACACACACACACACACGCACACACACACACACACACACACACACACACACACACACACACACACACACACACACACACACACACACACACACACAAGTTCAGCATTGTTAGATTTGAACCTCCTACCTATCTAGTTACATAATCCAGATAACACAGTATTAATTGCAAGCACTACCAGAGTAGTCTAACTTATGAAGGTATTTAGTGCACTTTTTAAAGGCTGACCTCATCAGTGTGTTGCAGAGAAGATGTCTGGGGTAAAAGTGGCATTAGGTAAGGGGGTCTTCTTTGGAAGTAAATACAGCAATTCTTTCAGTTAAGTTCTATGTAAGTGACACTTTAGACCCCCACACACTCACACACACAAGCAAGTTCAGCACTGAAGTCTGAATTATAAGAGGAGATAGTGCGCTTTTGACAAAATGACCTCATAAGTGTGTTGCAGAGAAGCTGGTGTTAAAACTGGGATAAAATGTAGATGCAGCTGTCTCCAAAGTTAAAATTTTCTGCTAAGTGGAAATGAATACAGCACATCTGTTGTTGAAGCTTTGCTTACCTGACACTAGAACCACACACATACACACACATAAACACACACACTCTACAGTACACAGTATGAATTGCAAGTGTCACAGCAAAAGTCTGACCCTTAAGGGGGGAGGGGGAGAGAGAGAGAGAGTGAGAGAGAGAGTTCATTTTAGACAGGATGACCTCATCAATGTGTTGCAGAGAAGTTGCTGATGCTAAAAAGGGGAAGTGTTCTGCAAAATTAAAGTTTTCTCCTCAGTGGAAGTGGACACAGCACATCTGTTGTTGAAGTTTTACTTACCTGCCACTAGAAACACACACACAAGTTCACCACTGTCAGATTCAAACCACCTACCTAACTAGTTACACAATCTAGAATACACAGTATGAATCACAAGCTCCACAGGAGAAGTCTGACTTTAAAGGTATGAAAATGCACATTTGCAAGTATTAGGACATCAGTGTTTTAAAGATCAGCTACTGTGCATCAAAGGTTTTGTGGCATTTGCATGTGTCAGGACAAGCCAACGTAACATCATTGTGCTTGACCCACGTAATTACATACTGTTCTGATAACATCTATATACTGTCATTCATATATACATTGCATTAATGTAACTGACACATTATGGTGCTTCTTTGACAATCACAACTGTAAAACAGTGGAATGACAAAGAAGCACTCATGACAGTTCATTCCAGGATGACTAAATGCAAACATTAATCATTAATTTTGGCAATGTCAGTTGTATTGGCTCATGCTTGGACAATGCACATTGACAATACAAACAGACACTTGACAGGGTACTGCTGAATAACACTGATGGATTATGTGTGAAAAGGTTACACAACATTGTAACAAAGTTGCAGGTGTAAGTGTTGGAGTGCAGACAAACATTAACAGATTGAATTAACTGAGTCAACATCACTGTGAAATCTAGATACCTTGGTTACAAAATTCCATTAACAGATACAGAAGTTGTACAACCTACTCAGATAATTCTTTCTCATAAATTTTTTAAACTCACTCCCTAAAGTGTACCGCTGAAAAGCTTATTTATGCAGTTGATGGCAAGTATTAGTGCATGCAAAATCATATCTTCAGGTGTTGAAATTAGAATGGAAATTATTAGCAGTCTATGGTGCTCTATGCCAACCTTCACACAAATAAGTACTACAGACATACAACAATGTCTGAATCTGAATAAATACAGAACAGATGTCTGTTATAATCATGTCTCATGTGTCATGATTTACACATTTGTTATGACAGTTGCAGTCCTTCACTCAAGTATATCAGTGTATAGTGACACAGTTCTCAAATATGGTGACTGTGCATGTATTTGTGGCATGTTGTATAATTCTGTGAGTTTATATGACCTGATTGAGTTCTACAGTCAATACGTGTATAACAGAGAGGTATGTGTCGTAATTATTTTACCTCAGAATATGGATGGAAATGCAGTCTTATCAATCCTATCACCCTAAGTGTATATCAGCAATATGGTCCACATGTAAGTATTGTGGAATGGTTTTAAACAGTAAAAAAGTATTGAGTGTATATGATGTGTTGCAGTTATTAATGGGAAGATATGAGTCTGTTGTGAATTATTTTGAGACACATGAGGGACCAAGCATGTTATTGCTGATGCAAACATGGCACATGAAAACAATATTGTATCAAAGATGTTTATGTGATGACACAGAAGGGGTGGGAAGAGGGGGACACTTGGAGATAGGAATACACATGTAGACATACTAAGAGATTAGTTTATGGTTCATGTCTGCAAATATTTGTGTTGTGGTATTCTACATTTCATGAATTACATAAATTTACAAAATTAAGACTATGGCTTTTCCTAATGCCACTGATTGCCATTGATTCTCAAGCTGAAAGTGCCAAAGCTTACACTAAAGCCCTGTACAATCACTTACATAAGTGTATAAACTTGGCTGTACAAACAGAATCAAAGCCAGAGCTCCAAGTAAAATCAGGCTGTTATGGTGGACTTCCAGCATCAACAAACTCTATAATAAACACAAAAAGCTGCTGTCCAAGAAAACAAAGACAAGGACCCAACAATGGAAAAGCACTTTCATCAGCCTTAACAGGCAATAAGACAACTTGTCAAATCCTCTAACAGCTCCTTTGAGAGAAACCTAGCAAGTACTGTGAATGATAGCCATAAGGCCTTTTATAGCTATGTACATCACCTAAAGGGTAGGACCCAAGCATGTGCAGAACTGGTGGCCAACAGTATCATACACACTGACCCCACAGAGATAGTGAACCTGCTAGTGGATAGGTTTTTTGAAAATGTCACTCTCTTATCCCCTACAAACTTACAACAAACCCTCTCCCAAACTTCATCCCACCTTATATATCTGAAGAGCAGGTCCTGAAAGCCCTGTCCAAGGCAAAGAACGTGGCCTCTATGGGACCAGATGACATCCCATGCTGTCTTCTAAACAGGTTAAAACATGCACTAACATCACCAGTAAGTACTCTTTTCAATCAGAGTGGAGAACAGCTACAGTTATTCCCCTCTACAAAGGTGGCCTAGCAACAGACCCAGGGAATTAGAGACCCATAAGCCTGACCAGCCTCATCTGTAAGACCATGGAATGTATCATTATGGACCACATAAATAAAGACATAGGTGACCTCCAAACCCCGGATCCTACCAAATTCGACTTCGTGAAGGGCAGAGCCTGCCTGGTAAATCTGGTGGATGCATTTGAAGGTGTGACCAAGGCCGTTGATGAGGGCAAATCTGTGCACACAGCATACCTCAAATTGGCAAAGGCTTTTGACACAATCCCACATTCAGGCATTACCAATAAACTTAGCAAATTGAATGTAAACCCCTTCTTTGTAAAGAAGGGTTGCCAGTTGGCTCACAAACCAGACACACGCTATCAAAGTGGGTGACTCCACATCAATCAGCAAAGCTGTTACCAGTGGGGTGCCACAGGGGTCAGTGCTGGGCCCCCTACTGTTTGATATATACTTCTCAGAAGTTCAAGTCAAAATGAAAGGGTTGTGGTTGACCAAGTTTGCAGATGACTGCAAACTAGTAATAATTGAATCCCCAAATTATGTCAGTATACTCCAGGATGGTCTCACACAGACTAACGACTGGTGTATCAGTCATGGTCTCAGAATGAATGGAAAGAAATGCATCATTATTCCCTTTGGCATAAACAACGTCATTTCACACTAACAAATCAATAACAATACACTAAATACCCATGAAGTGGTAAGGGAGCTGGGATCACAGGTTTACCATGACCTTAACTTTGACCACCATGTGCCTACCATTGTAAGGTAAGCTTTCCATGTAGCTCACTTGATTAGTAAAGGCATCACCTTGAGAGCAAAAGAAGTTATAACCCCCCTATACCAGTAACTTACCCAGCCCATAACTGAGTATAAAGTCCCATTCAGTATGTACTGTACTAAGCATCTAGAGAGACCTCAGAGGTTTCCAAAAAAGAAGGTCAAAGGCTCCAGCATGTGCCTTACATGGACCAACTAAAATCACTGTCACTATACTCAGTATCGTATAGACTTTTTAGGGGAGACTTATGCCTGGCCTACAGAGGAACCCAAGACCCAAACCTAATGAACTTACTGCATATCCATAAATCAAATTGGTCTAAAGCTACCCATTCCAGGAACTTAAATATAGCTGGCGACTTAAATAGGTCATGCTGGAGGGGCATATTTATCGGGTCTATATTAGAAGGGTCTATATTAGAACACCGAACTTTCAAAATTTCGAGTGTTCTAATATCGACCCGTTTTCAGCGAACGCTGAAAATATCTAAGAAACAGAAAACCAAATTGTTTTCCTAGGGAAAGAATTTGGTTATCCATTTCTGTTGCTTCGGTATTTTCAGCGCTGTGGTGGAAAGTTACGGGTTGGGTTCAGGTAAGTGTGCGATTGTGTGGACGTGAGGGTTAGAGTGGGTTAGGTGAGTTAGGGTTAGGGTGCGGGTCAGGTAAGTGTGCGATTGTGTGGATGTGAGGCTTAGGGCGGGGTAGGTGAGTTAGGGTTAGGGCGCGGGTGAGGTGACTGTGCGAGAGTGACGGACCTTAGGATTAGGGTTTGGGTTAAGGTAAGTGGATAGTTAGTGGTGTATGTATAGTTTAGTGTAGGGTTAGGTGTAAGAGTTTAAGTGTATGTGTGTGGATTGCTGTTTGTTTGGTGTGCTTGTGTTGTGTGTATGTATGTATGTCACTTACCTGACCCGCGCCCTAACCCTACCTCACCTAACCCGCCCTAACCCTCACGTCCACACAATCGCACACATACCTAACCCGCACACTAACCCTAACTCACCTAACCCGCTCTAACCCTCACGTCCACACAATCGCACACAAACCTAACTCGCACCCTAACCCTAACTACCCTAACCCACACTCAATCGCACACTTACCTGAACCCGACCCGTAACTTTCCACCACAGCGCTAAAAATACCGAAGCAACAGAAACGGGCAACCAAATTCTTTCTCTAGGAAAAAATTTGGTTTTCTGTTGCTTCAATATTTTCAGCTTTTGCTGAATAGGGTTCGAGATTAGAACATTTGAAGTTTTTAAACTTTGATGTTCTAATATAGACCCATATTTATCTCTCATTGACTGCCACTTCTTTGGAATAGCCTACCAATTCATGTGAAACAGAGCACCTCTATGACACTGTTCAAGAAGAACCTGAATGAGTGGATGGGGCACCATAAATTTTTACCAAGGATAGTGCCCACAACCCCCCCTGGACACGGGCAGTCATCACTAAATGCAATCTTGGGTACTGACTAGTACCTCTAAGGTATTACATTGGGTTGAAATGGCTAGGCTTAAAATGACCTCCGGGTCAATAGCCTAGTACTCTCCTATGATCTTATGGTAAAATATTTTCAATGGTAGGAATGACAACTACAAATATTAACATGCAGAAATGTGTACATCCTTTGAAACTCTGTACACTTCAGATGTATCACTCTGTACAATAAAGTGTTTCCAATATGGATGAAGAGTGGAAATATGATGAGGATATAAGGAGCAGGATACTGCTGTTTGATAACATATGCAGCACACAATAACACACATACAATTAATATCTGAAATGTTAAATTAATGTATGACATAAGGCTGGATTCAAACTCTGGACATTATAAATTAACAGACAGGAGAATTATCTCAGCTCAAATCATAGGAACTCAAGAATTCTTAAGTTTAACTGGCACTGACAACTGATTGAAGCAAGGGAAATGTAGGCTTTAGTCTTCATCTCAATAAGGAGAGGTGTAACATTCCATAAGGTCTATATGAAATCCATCAGCCTAATACACTTGTTCCACTAACTGTCTCACAATAGTACTATCAGTGTGTATTTCTATATTGCAGCAGGACTAAGTACATTTGCATGACATGAA
This sequence comes from Protopterus annectens, assembly GCF_019279795.1. Taxonomy (NCBI): domain Eukaryota; kingdom Metazoa; phylum Chordata; order Ceratodontiformes; family Protopteridae; genus Protopterus; species Protopterus annectens. The sequence goes on from NC_056734.1 coordinate 91,805,411, forward strand.
CCATGCTAGTGTGGTCAAAATTAAAATTGTCAGCTGTTGCCATAAATATGAAATGCCATTTAACATCAAGCAGCATTGTTGCATGATGCCAAGTTCTGTGCAAAAGCTGATGTAATACATGCAGAAGAAAGACTGAGAGATACAGATGGAGACATAAGAAGAAATTTGCTTATTGTCCAGTTCTGCGCATCTTTCTGTTGTGTTACTCTTCGGTATGTCATCATAATTATTCAGGCAAGACAGCCCTTTGAATTTGGAGCAAGCACAGTAATAGAGCAGCAGGATAATGATGTGTTACTAAAATGTGTAGTCAACACTTACACACAAAGGAGTCATACAAAACATTCAATAACACTTTGACATGCATCTGGATTCGAACTTTGACAGTATTCCAAAACAAATCTATAAACCTGAGTATTATTTAACCATACCAGGCAGGAACTCGTACTTCACAAAGTTCAAATTTGACAACAGATAGAAGCAAAGGAGAATGTATGTATTAGTCTTCATGCATTCATGACAACTGTAAAAGCCCATACCATGTGCATTACATCCAGTAGCATAATAAATATGCAAAAGTAAAAAGAGATGATTCAGAAGTGGAAACAGATAGAGAGATGGAGACAGGGACAGAGACAGACAAAGAATGTTATATTTGTCATGGCCATTTTTTAACATATTTGTGGTGTGTTACTGTTATGTTTTTCCTGATAAGAGATCTGTCATGTTATGTACAATCAATTGTTTCCAATATGGAGCAAGCACAGATCGAAAAGTAGAACCATGATTAAGACAAAAGCAGGATAACGGTACATTAATAAGATTTGATAACAACAGTTACACAGATAACAGTAATGTAAATAAAACATTAAATATGACAGCGTATATTTCTGGATTCGAATCCTGGACACTATACCAAAAGCATTTTACAGACATCAAATTATGTCATCATACAATATAGGAAAAAGTACTTCTCAGCATTAATTTTACTGGTTTGATGGGCAGTCAAACAACAATGAAGCAAGGGAGAAGGTAGGCATCAGGCTTCATCACAGTGACGACAATTTCAGCAGTATATATGGTGTATATTATAGCCAGCAGCATAATAAGTGATCCAATGCAAACCAGAGATGTGTTAACGCAAGTGTTTTGTGTCATGATTTACACATTAGTCATAAACCCAGGAATTTTTGGACATCATGCTTCCTAACAACATCTGCAATTGGAACATCCTACATGTTGTACATTCAACTCTGCAGCCTGTTCAAGTGAAGATTAGCCTGTCTATACCTAAAGCAGTGAGGCTGAGCACAGTAGTGTGAAGGGCACCACAGTAATCCATCCGAAGGCAAAACTCATAAGATTTTGCCATAAACTGCATACTTCCATTTCCTGTAAGTTACAGGTGCTGCTCAACACCAGACAACATGCAAATGCAGAGGAGACAGACTGATGACATAGAAGGGAATAAAGAGATAGATAGGGGAGAGGGAGGTAGCGTGCAACTAGGTTATAACAGAAGCAGGATAAAGGTGGTTCAAAACAATATGTAAGCAACACCTACACATAAAATAGTCTATTAAAACTGTCAATAACAGTTTGGCATATTTATGGATTTGAACCCTTGAAAATATGCAAAAATCAGTCTACAGATCTAAGCATTATCTTAGCACACCAAAAAGGAACTCCTAATTCACAAAGTTAAAATCACACACTTGAAGGGACAGCTTAACTTAGTAAAGCAGAAGGGGTAGAGAGAGAGAGAGAGATGGAGAGAGAGAAATATCAAAGGTTTAATTTATGGAACATTTACAACCATCTTTGTGGTCTGTTAATCTTAGCTGTTTCCTCATTATTACTCTGTCATGCTCTGTAAAATGTGTTTGCTCTAGGCAGAAAGAAGAGATAGGAGAGTAAAAACAAAATTAAGGCATGAGCAGGATAATGGTAGTTTAATAAGTCTAAATGTTGGGAATGGAATGTGTTTGCAAAGGCTTTATTGCTGCATTATTCAAATGCTATGCTATATTCTTACTAGTCATGGTCAGGGAATATATTTGGAGATAAATACAGAGGTTAATTTTTAAAGATGTGAAAGGAATATAAACAGACATGAAATAACATTTTGACATAAATCTGGAATTGAACCTTTGACACTAAGCAAAAACATCAGTCTACAGACATGTGAACTATCTCAATACACCACATAGGGAGTCTTAGTTCATCACATCCAGAAGACATATAACTGTTACAGTAACTGTTTCAAAGCAGTGCCTTTACTCTGTATTCCTATAGTGCAGCAGGTTTAAGCACTTTTGTGCAGAGATAACTGGACTAGAGTGGCTGATGGCAAACACTCTCCAGTTTTTTCATGGGATGTAAAATGTCATTTACCATCACTTAGCAATGGTGCACAATGCCAAGCTCTATGCAAATACTGAGGACAAAAAGTGGAGGCTTTTGGACAGGCCATTTCTGGCCATGTGTTGTGTGCAATTCTACTTTTTGACCAGATTAAATAGGTGAAAAATAGTTTCATAGGGCAGTGGTGAAAATGGAGGGCAAGCAAAGGGGAGGACACAGGGGAGAAAATATGATCACCTGACCAAGTGCCCATCTTTTTTTTTTTTTTTTTTGTAGAGACAGGAATGTTGGGGAAGGTGCTTAGGAATGATAGGGTCAGTTAGGTAGGACAGATTAGATAGCAGGCACAGGCATCAGTGATGCGAGTAAATATTACAATATGTAATACATTACTGTAATATATTACAGTTTCTAGTAACTAGTAATATAACTAGTTACTTTTTCAAAATAGTAATAACGTAATAGTAATATATATTACCTTTTTTTAGTAACTAGTAACTTAAATGTGAGTTACTTTTCAGTTACCTTTGCTTAAACCAGTGGTTCTCAATGTGAGAGATATCGCCCCCTAAAGAGCGATAGAAAACTTCCGGGGACCCTGGATAGTATGGATAGTAATCTGATGTTAGGATGTAATAGAGACTTTGAAGAGGAAATCTGGATAAAAAAATTACAACATAATTTTGGCACAACTCATAGCATGTAGCATTCATAACATACCTCTCAACTGTACCAGATTCCTTGGCATTTCCCGGTTTTGGGCTCAAAATAATAGGGTGTCACAAATTCCTGATTGGCCCCATTAAATCCTGATTTCGGTATGCAGACAAGGGTGTTGAAACCATCCCACTTTTAAGAGGCTTCGATTAAAATAAAACACCCCATGATGCCGTCTTCTTCTCCTTTAAGGAGGAGCATTTGCTAATTCTTACAGACTATGCCGATGTCATTGAATTTATGACCCACATGTAGATAATGCCAGAGAAGCGGTATAAGGATTCAGACTCAGGTATCTATTATTCTAATTCACTTACAGATTTTGTGTCAGTTGTTGAAACCCTCAACAATTTAACAGAAAATCAAGCATTTGCCAGAGATAGGGAAAAAAACAAAGACAAACTCAGGAATAATTGGTAGGTACAATCACAAATTATCCTGCTGTTTGTAAGGTGGATGTCATGTTAGTGAGTTTGTGTTTCAAATGTTTCTTTGATGTAAAGAAATGTAGTTTAAGAGCTGGTAGCTCACGGAACTCATATACCACTCACCATCTCAGCTAGCCATTAATAGCCATTACCCAAACATAATGTATGGAGCTGGCAATGGTCTTAAATCAGGAACAAATTTTCAATAGGGCACTTATAAACTTACAACGGTTTTAGAATGACACATTTTGCATTAGTGTGCATTTTCTGAAGGGTATCAAGAATGAAAACATTTTTGAAGAGAGTAATACACCGCAGTCAACTTATAATGATAATAATTAGAGCTGTACTTGACTGACGTAACCATAGAACTGTGCATAAGCATAGTGTTGCATTAAAATAACATGTGCAGCTTGTACAGGTTTTACAAACTAATAGAGCCACGCATTCTCTCCCAGTCGTAATAGAGCAGCTGCAAGTTAGTAAGTCCATGAGCAGAATGGGAAATATTTTAACTGTCCTGTACAAGTGTAAGTGCCATAATTAAAGTTAGTAAATACTAGGTATCTTAAGTTGCAACATTAATACAAAGTAAAAGCGGCTGCCACAAAATCCAGCATTTAACTTCTGCTTTAGGACTGAAAGGCAGCAATATCACTTCTAGTGTAACTACTAATGCCTGCTATGGATGTAAACTCAGTCCGCACTTACTGCGGAATTTAAACTAGTCATGCTGAGGTAAGTGTGAGCGAGTGTATGAGTGTACGAGTATGTGTGTTAGTTAAACTGGCAGTTTGTTTTTCTGTGTTTGTGTGTGTGCGTGTGTGTGTGTGTGTGTGTGTGTGTGTGTGTGTGTGTGTGTGTGTGTGTGTGTGTGTGTGTGTGTGTGTTTGTATGTGTGTGTATGTCTATGTAATTTAAACTAGCTGTTCGTATGACAGATAAAGTGTGTGTGTTACTGTGTCAGAAAGTCAGTGTGTATGATTGTGTAGCTGTATGAGAGCAGAGAAAAGGTAGATTTTGTGTGTGTGTGTGTGTGTGTGTGTGTGTGTGTGTGTGTGTGTGTGTGTAACATACCTCTCAACTGTTCAGATTCAGTCTCATAGGTTTGGTCTCGCTCTGGTAAATCACGGAGAACTGACGTCACTAAATAACATATACAGTATATGAGTTTCAGACTTCATATCCTTCATAAAATGCATGCTAACACAAATCCTGTTAATTTATCAGCTTTCTAAGTTTATAAGAGCAATATTTTAAATTCTGTCCCTATTTTTGGGCCCTTGTCCTCCCATTATGCTAGTCTTTGACCAGATTTATTGTGCTAAGAGGTTGAGAAGTATGGTATTGCAGAATTTAGAAAGTACCAATTTATTATGTTTTAAATTAAACAAAAATGTTATTTTGTATTGTTTTGAAGTTGCATTAAACTCTAAGTGATGCAGTTATCAAAGAGAAATGCTGCAAACAATAAGGTACTCATGCACACCCATGCTACTTAATTATATTAAGTCTGAGGTAACCGTATCACAGCTATTTCACTACATATATGTGGTATGTTTTGTGCTGCTTAATAAAACAAGACATTTAATAGTGCATCACATTCCACTGTGAAACTTTTTATAACATTTTTAATGTGATATTTTAAGCACACGTTGCTGTACTCTTAAAGAACAGTACTGCTACAGCATCTGCATATATAATGAGTACAACGCTACTACTTTACAATTTAGTTATGTTATACATTCCAGAAACATTACTTTACTGTTTTATTCAGTCATATTCTGATATTTAATTTAACCAATTCAGTGTTGTGAGGGAGCAGGAGCCCCTCATAGTAAGCAGTAGGTGGAAGGTAGACAAACAAATTATGGGTACAGTGCCAATCTGTAAGGGGACAAACACACAAACACACACACACACACACACACACACACACACACACACACACACACACACACACACACACACACATAAATACATGTCATATTATATAGACTCACAGACAATTTGCAGGATTGTCAATTCACCATTGTCCTTCCTTTTGGCAACATTTAGAGGTATGAGTCAGTGCCCAGCATCAGCAGCTACCAGATTTGTTTACAAAACCTACTAATGTACATTGGTATTTACATAACTACAAGAGCAGCAGGTTTCCAAATCAGATTTATTTTATCCATTGATCAGATTGACCTGATACCCACATATTTTCAACAACAGTGGCTTGTTATACCAATGATTGTTATGACAGACTTTAGTTTTATATTAGGATTAATAGAGTGCACAATTCTTTAATATATGTTACAGTTACTGATATCTGTTATTTTAATTAATTTCTGTAAGGGTGCAGCTAATGTGACATCAGTGTGTATATGTTAGAAGTGTGGGTTGGCAGAAAGTAGAATGCAAAGTGTTTTACATGCCTATTGCCTACTACTTCCCTTAAGATTTTTTGTTAATGCTGTAAAAGGACTTTGGTGTTTCTGTGTGAATGTATATTTTCAGAGTTAATGTTAAATTGGGGAACATTTTCAAAATTTTTTGAATGTTGGTATGCCACAATTACATTGTAGTTGGTGGTGTTATATTGTTATACACGCAAATTTTATAATGATTAGTGTCCAGATTTTTGGCCAGTTATACCTAATATTCATGGCCCTTGGTCAAAATTTTTGATTTCTCCAGGTTGAGAGGTATGATTCATAATCACTCATTAGAATTAGTCTGGGGCATAATTTATTTAATTTTTTTAGCACTGCAAGGAGATGAAAGCTAATGATGACCAGACTCAAGCCCTGCCCTGGTACTGTGGGACTCACACCCACTAAAACACCCCCAAACACTGGGGCAACTCTAGCCTGCTAGAGATCATATTCTTACCTTGCCATATAATAAATGGCATTGGTTCTCCATACCGCCATCAATTGGAATCAAACTCAACACTCATTGGTTCAACACCCAACAACCCAACCCACTGCACCAAGCCCGACTCTTCAGGTGGACCTATGATCAACCAACTTTTGTCTTGACAATTTTTTGTTATGATCTATTTAAAATTCTTTTTGAGTTTCAATTTTTAATTGCTAATAACAGATTAAATATGAGTTTTTTTTAGGTCTTGTGCTTCTGGCTGTGTATGGTTTGGTTTAATTGTTATCTATAACTCTCTAGCTGCTCCTGTTAGGGGTCACCACAGCAGATCATCAGTCCACAGAACAAGTGGCAGTACAGATTTACAGTATTGGGTTGCCAGCCTGGCATGCAACTTTGCTCAGATGGGACACCCACCCACACTTAGGACCAATTTAGAATGCCCAATCCACCTGCAGTATGCCTTGGGAATGTGTGAGGAAACAGGAGCACCTGCAGGAAACCTATGCAGACTCTGCACAGAAGGCACCCCAGCCAAGAATCGAACTGGAGTACTTCTTACTGTGAAGTGATAATGCTAACCACTGTGCTATCCAGCTATAAAGACTAGTCTGCTAGAGCTTTTTCAACTGTTAAATGCTATTCATCATCATTGTAACATTGTTTATACAACTTTAATAATACAGTTATATGCATGTGCTTACTTGTGTGAGTAAATCTCAGTATTATAATCGATAAACTATACTTACGTAAAAGTAACATGTTACTTTAGTTAGTAAATGTTTGGAAGTTTCTAGAAGGCCAGTGCTTGCTTGGGCTAAAGGGAAGTCTCTGTGTTCACCAGTGGGAGTGGTTAACACTGAACAGTCTGCCTGTCCCTGGAGGAGTGGTTACTACCTAGAAGCTGTAGTTTTATTGGCCATTTTGGGTCAATTCTAAACTCCTTGATATCTCTCTATTAAAACCCTACAACTCTCTTTTTGCGCAGTTTTGCACACTGAGCAGCGTCGGGTAGCGCCACCTAAACAGGTTTAAACTATTCCAGGCTCCACAAAGTCTGCTCTTCACTTTTTCCCTTAGAACTGTTCAAGCTCTGAAAGTAATCACTCTATTCTCTTTCTAAAGCCCTGCACTTGCTCAGCTCTTATAAGGAAACACTAACTAACTAAAGCACTACACCCTCCTTGACTTCTCATAAGTATTAGGCTCCCGATTGGTCCTTCCTGATCAAGTGAAAAATCAGTTCCCTTCCCTAATCTGATCAGTAAAAAAACAGTTCCCTATACTAATCTGGTATATCCAAGGGTCAGTTTCAAGGTTACTCTCCAGTCCAGCTGGTGAATCTGGGAATTTTGAGGCAATGTTACAATTGCCTTATGTACACAGACAACCCTCTCCTCCTTCCAACAAACTCTAATACATGTGAGAGATGCAGTTACAGAGCCAAACTGAAGGCAGAGCTCTCTCAACCCAAGATGGGCACAGTCAATCAGGAGGAAAAGGTAACCACCCACACCACAAATCCAGTCTCACACAGACCTATTGCATCTGCATACCCAACACATAAACACACAAAAACATACTCGGAGGCTCTAAATAAAAATCTGCCTAAACAGCAAAGACCTCCTAAGCAGATATCCAAGCAACAGCCACCCCTCAACAATACCCATGAATCACATATCTCACAAAATCAGTGTGCCTCATAGTCACAGCCCTTAAGGCCAAACAACACACCAAATACACTTGTTATACGGGGCTCTATTGTCCGGCACACTGACGTCCTGCTCACCAGACTGAACAAGGAGAAGGTCACTGTAAGCTGCCTGTCGGGTGCCAGGATCCGCCACATAATGCAAGCACTCAGGTCACTCCAAAGCAAATACAAGTATGACTCCATCATTGTCCATGCTGGTGTGAATGACCTGAGATGTACCTTCCTGGACTACATGAAAAGAGACATAGAGGAGCTCTCTAACCATGTAGCCCAGGCTGGTATGACCCTGACCTTGAGTAGCATCTTGCCCTCACCAAGAATGATGCCACAGTATAAAGACAAAATGATCAGTTTCAACAACTGCCTAAAGTATTGGTGTCATTCAAAGGGGATCCAGTGTCTGTCAGCCTGGGATGACATGCTCGACAAGCCACGTTGCTTCGCTAGGGACGGCTTTCGTATACTGGCCAAGGCTCTTGCCACCCCCATAGTGCCTTTTTTAGGCAAGGCTCAAAGGACAAACCCACCTCCATAGACAACCCAAGGATAAAAAAACTTAAGGTAATGCTACTCAATGCCAGAAGTCTAAACCTCAAGATGCACGCACTCGAGGCTCTCCTCAGTATGGAGAAAATCGATGTCTGTGCAGTAACAGAAACCTGGTTCAAGGCTCCTGAGAGCACCCCAGCACTACCAGGTTATAACTCATACCATGCGTTTCGGCCCCAAAACTCAGACTGAAGCACAAAAGGAGGGGGAGTATCTATATTCATCAAAGATACCTACACCTTCAGGTTAGTGGCACTGCACGAAGCATCGGAAACAATCCATGTGCAACTAACAGCGGGCAAAACTGCCTTTCAGTTTGTAGCCTGCTACAGAACATCCTCCCTATTACAGGAACCCCACTTGGCATTCCTGAGAACACTGGAGAATATGAAGGTCTCTCCAAACACTATGTTATTGGGTGACTTCAACTACCCAAGCATTGAATGGGAAAACTACTCAAGCCCAAACACCCTCGCCCAACGGTTCCTTGAATTTATAAACTCTAACGCAATGGAACAACTGGTCACCACTCCCACAAGAGGGAACAACATATTGGACCTGGTCATCACCAACATGGGGACTCTATATTCCACACCAGAGGTAAACCCCTCATTGGTAAGATCAGACCATCAACAAATTTCCCTGGACATCCATATCCCATCCCCACCCCCAGCCAAGGAAATCACTGTAAAGAATTTCTCAAAAGCCAGCTTTGCACTTCTCAAGACTGAGGTGGAATCCTTCAAAGCCCCTGAGCCAGAGGATAATACAGCCCAATCCGCAGAATCCTTTACAAATGCATTCTATGAGCACCTACAGGAATGCATGGATCGTGCTATCCCAAATAAAACCAAGACTCACTCCTCCAAAAACAGGGGACCGGTCTGGTGGACCCCAGCCATAAATAAGCTATACAACAGAAGGAGGAAGCTACTACATGACAGAGCAAAATCCCAAAAAGGGAAGGCATCTCTGATCAGTATTAGCAAGAAACTTCGATCCCTCATAAAATCATCAAAGGCCAGCTTCAAAAGAAAAATTGCCCTAGACACTAAAGATAATCACAAGGCCTTCTTTAGTTATGTCAGGAACATGGGCAGAAACTCCCAGATATGCTCTGAATTGTTGCATAACGGTACAAAATATACCGAACCTACAGACATAGCCAACATCCTGGCAGACAGATTCAGTGCAAACTTCTCCCCCCCTTCACCCCCAAAGGAGCAAATGCCTATCCCAACTGAATGTAACCTCCCTGACATCACAGATGCACAGGTGAAAGCTGCCCTTTCCAAAGCAAAAAACACAGCATCTATGGGACCGGACAGTGTCCCAGGCTGTGTCTTACACGAGCTCCAAGAAGAAATGAACCCTCACATTAAGTCACTGTTCAAACTTAGAATTACTACAGGATATATACCCAAAGAATGGCGTACAGCTACAGTGGTCCCACTCCACAAAGGTGGTGCCACAACGGACCCCGGAAACTATCACCCCATAAGCCTGACTTGTCTGGTCTGTAAAGCTATGGAGCGTATTATCATGGAACTCATAAACAAAGACATTGGGAGCCTCCGGACACTGGACCCTACCCAATTCGGCTTTGTTAAGGGCAGATCTTGCCTCTTAAACCTAGTTGATTTCTTTGAAACAGTTACCAAAGCCATAGATGAGGGCAAGGTAGTCCACACAGCCTACCTGGACCTCGCAAAAGCCTTCAACACAATACCCCACTCAGGCATCATAAATAAGCTTACCAGCTTAAATATCAACCCCTATATCACAAGATGGTTTGCAAACTGGCTCAGAGATAGAACCCACATGGTCAGAATCGCAGGTGCCATGTCCGAATCCAAACCAGTTACAAGTGGCATCCCACAGGGCTCAGTTCTGGGACCTCTCTTGTTCGGTATATACTTCTCTGAGGTTCAGGCTAACACGGAAGGATTATGGCTGACAAAGTTCACAGATGACTGCAAACTGGGGGCCATAATCGAATCTCCAGCTGACACAAGCATCCTCCAAAAGGGTCTCACAGAGACGGATGCTTGGTGCCAGAGCCACGGCTTCAAGCTAAATGCTAAAAAGTGCATAGTCATCCCCTTTGGGAAAAACAAGGTGCCCACAAATTACCACATAGGTGGTAATCCATTAAGTACGGAAGAAGTAATTAGAGATTTGGGGACCAATGTAGATAGTAATCTCTCCTTTGATAATCACATTGTCAAAGTGGTTAGAAAGACCTTCTATATAGCCCACCTTATCACGAAAGGGTTCGCATCTAGATCAAGAGAGGTCATTGTGCCCCTCTACTCGTCACTCATCAGGCCCATAATTGAATACAATGCCCCTTTTGGGATGTACCTTACCCGACACCTGCAGCAACTGGAGAGACCCCAAAAGTACCTCATCAAGAGGATCATGGGCTACAAACAGATGTCTTATGCAGCTCGACTAAAGAAGCTCCAACTCTACTCAGTTGCTTACCTCCTACTTAGAGGCGATCTATGCCTGACGTACAAAGCCATGTCAAACCCAGAATTAATGGACATGCTCCACCTCAAAAAATCCAAGTCCCTTAGAGCTACACGCTCCAGGGACCTAAACCTCAGCACAAAAATAAATAGGACAGTCTGGAGAGACAGATTCATTTCCCAGAGGCTCCCCTCACTCTGGAATAGAATCCCAGTTCATGTTAGACATAGCCCTTCGCTGACCCTCTTCAAGCGAAATCTGGACGCATGGATGGGAAATCACAAATTCACCCCTGGGATCTCTTCTGTGTCCCTGCTAGACAGAGGCACAGTAAACTAATCTTAAAAGGGTACCTTCTGTGACCTACTTTACAGAGGCACAGTAGGCTAATCTAATAGGGAGGCGGAAGTCAAATACACTCTGGCTAGGCTTATAAATGCCCTAGGGCAGATAGCCTAGTATCTACCTGTGAACCTATGAACCTATAAATAGTAACAGTAATATATTACTTTCTTTAGAAAAGTAATAAGTAATAGTAATATATTACTTTCACTGAAAAGTAACTAGTAATAGTAACTTATTACTTTTATACGTAACTAGCACAACACTGACAGGCATACAGGACATATAACACAGACAGGGATGGTGACAGATGCAAAGTGTTGGGAGACACCATGATATGGGATAGGTAAGGGACGTCAGAGGCACATACAACTCCATCTTAAGAACGGTGAGAATTTAGTCCTCACCTTCAGAACTCTAATCACTGTCTCCGGTGCCATTTACCTGTGTCAGTGCTAGACTTGGCACTGATTTGGCAATACGATGCAGGACCTTTTCAACCCTGTTAATTCAGGCACTGAAGCCCCTCTCCAATATGTCCTCCACCAGCCATGTCAGTTTTTGATGTGTGACAAAGTCAGCACTTTCACTAGTATTGCACCTGGGGGGTGCCATTGCACCAGCAGCCAGGGCAGAGCTAGACAGGGCAGGAGTTGCAGAGGCAACACTTACAAGTTCTGACCCAGATGTCCTGGATGTCTGTGCTGGCTTGGTGGTGCTACTGCTGCAGCCACCTGTGGAGGTATGGTGGGACAAACAAACTACAGTGGTCAGTCTAGCCCTCTGTGATGATGTTCATTTTATTTTCAGCAGCAATGCATTAAAAATATACATATTAAAAAAAACAGAGATAAGATGGGGAGACAAAAAAGAGAGAATTAGTTCAATGTCATGTCACAGTTAATTGCTTATTAACTGTCAGTGCCACAGCAGAGCTTATTTTTTATCAAGTAGCAACTAGAGATGTACTACTTTAAGAATGAATGGAGATATGCAGTATTGCAGTTGATAAGTTAAAATACTATCCTGTAATAAAACCTAATGTCTGTTTCTGGGTATGGAACCCACACACAACTGAGGTGGTGTACTCACTGCCTAATGGAAGCACCAAAAGCTATCGGACCAGGCATGTATCCTTGATATAAAAGGTTAGGTATGTCTGCTCAAAATGATATAAAGTGAAGGACTGAAAATGCTTATCTATCTTGCAATTTGCTGCTATCTCTTCTGCAGCCGTACAGTAAAGAAAAGTAAAAAGATATGAAAACATAATGAATAACTGTCTTGTTTGGCAAATTAATGGCATATCATATGTTGTTGATGAGTCACTATACTTCCACAACTGAGGGGTGTTTGTTGTCTTAAATTCCTCCTCCCACTGGCTCAGGAGGACCTACTTGCATGTCTTCATGTCACTGCAATGGTGATGACATTGCTGCCCAGTATGTGGAATACCAGTTGCACTGGAGGCAGCCTTGGCCAAGCTATTCCAAGCCTCAGCCTTATACTGAGACCTGGTATAATCCCCGTGCAGCATCCTCCAGCTGTACCACTTGATGGTTAGTGCCACAAAACTCCTGGACTCTTCAACACCCCACCTTTGTGCTCTAAATGGAACAACATCTTCACCTTTCCCAGCCATTTCTGCACAAGTGAAGCTAGAAATATATGACTGAACATGTAACAGACTGTGCACAAACATGCACATGAACATGTAACAGCCTGTGCACAAACATGCACATGAATATGTAACAGACTGCACAAACATGCACATGAAAATGTAACAGCCTGTGCACAAACATGCACATGAACATGTAACAGCCTGTGCACAAACATGCACATGAACATGTAACAGCCTGTGCACAAACATGCACATGAACATGTAACAGCCTGTGCACAAACATGCACATGAATATGTAACAGCCTGTGCACAAACATGCACATGAACATGTAACAGCCTGTGCACAAACATGCACATGAACATGTAACAGCCTGTGCACAAACATGCACATGAACATGTAACAGCCTGTGCACAAACATGCACATGAACATGTAACAGCCTGTGCACAAACATGCACATGAACATGTAACAGCCTGTGCACAAACATGCACATGAACATGTAACAGCCTGTGCACAAACATGCACATGAACATGTAACAGCCTGTGCACAAACATGCACATGAACATGTAACAGCCTGTGCACAAACATGCACATGAATATGTAACAGCCTGTGCACAAACATGCACAACCTTAACAGCTGCATTTGCACAATTGAAAGCACAACAATGGCTTTGCAGACACACTAGCAGTAATTACATCAAAAAGCTCACAAAAGTACGAAATTATGGCAATGAGATTTAGCCATGTGTAATGCTCAACCTACTGACACATGTTCCTTTGTTAAACACTGAAATACTTTATGTGTTTGTTACAATCATTGTTGGTTGGAGGAAAAATGGTGTAACTTGTAACATACTGGGCTCTTGGGACTTACACACTGTAAGATTGAGTGGTGTCACCTGGAAATCAAACCCATGAGAAAAAGATGGATTGAATGTTAAACTTTGCTTGTCAACTGTCAGTGTCACAGGAGAACTTACTTTTTAACACACTAATTAGAGATGCATTACTTTGAGAATGAATGGATGTAGATATACTTAAAAGATATCTGTATGTGTGGACTTTAAGTGGTCATGGGACTGCATTGCTATGGTGCTACATGACCAGAGTAATACATTCAGGGGGATGTTACATACTTGCTTCACAAAACATATTGTCCTAAACACATATTTATGATGTGATGAACCATAATAATTATAGCACAACTATTGAGCACACCATACCTATGCAAGTGCATTTTAAATTAAATATCATTATTGTCATGTTTAACATACTTCACACACATTATATTGTGCTTAATGATACATTTGTTCCAATAAACATTGCTATGATACTCGTTTGTATTTGTTACATTCCTAATGAAAATGTGACAAGTGGCATTTTGATCCCCTCTGTATTTGTGAAATGGATTCAAACCCAACATCACGTCATCTTTCTCTGAACTCAGTTAGCTGGCAGGTGTATTTTCTTCACTGAGTATATCCAGAGTCCTGATGGCAAGCACACTGGCAACAGACTCATTCCTGCTACAGAAGGCAACCCAAATTAAATTGTTCACTTTTTTCCTTCAGCCATGAACCGTGTTTAGATGTTACCAAGTGGCAGACAAATGCAAAAGGCATTAAAAAATAAAACATTTGAAAAACAATTGAAAGGAAAATTAAAACAAAGGGTATATCTAGCAATGACTAGAGCAAGATGTGCAATACACTGTCACATTCATCCTTCTCACATCTCCTTGCTATAACAGAACTTTAATTTCTGTCACACATTATCAAGACTTCAAGTAATGCCAAGCAATGGGAAAGGAGACATACAACATCTGGCATGTTTTAGCAATACTGATAATAGTTGAGTTTCCAACTGCAAAACTATCGTATACCAATATGTGTGTCAATATTTATTCTGACCCCTTCAGTAAAATTATTTGTAAGCTGAATACAAACCCTACATAACCTGTCTTATTTCTCTAAGCTCACTATACTTACACTTTATGCCACAGAGAAACTTAGCTGACAAGTGCATGTTCTTCTCTCAGCAAGATCCAAAGTGCTGATGGCCACACACCAGTGTGAGGCTCATTTGCACATCAAAAGGCACCCCAAATTAAATTTTTCACTTTTTTCTTTTCAGCTGTGAACCATGTTTGTGAGATGCCAAGCAGCACACAAATGCAAACGGCAATAATACATACATGTGTCTAGTAGTGAGTATATCGTTCGATGCTATGCACCAATAATACATACATGTGTCTAGTAGTGAGTATATCGTTCGATGCTATGCACCAATAATACATACATGTGTCTAGTAGTGAGTATATCATTCGATGCTATGCACCAATAATATATACATGTGTCTAGTAGTGAGTATATCATTCGATGCTATGCACCAATAATATATACATGTGTCTAGTAGTGAGTATATCATTCGATGCTATGCACCAATAATACATACATGTGTCTAGTAGTGAGTATAGCATTCGATGCTATGCACCAATAATACATACATGTGTCTAGTAGTGAGTATATCATTCGATGCTATGCACCAATAATACATACATGTGTCTAGTAGTGAGTATATCGTTTGATGCTATGCACCAATAATACATACATGCGTCTAGTAGTGAGTATATCATTCGATGCTATGCACCAATAATACATACATGCGTCTAGTAGTGAGTATATCATTCGATGCTATGCACCAATAATACATACATGTGTCTAGTAGTGAGTATATCATTCGATGCTATGCACCAATAATACATACATGTGTCTAGTAGTGAGTATATCATTCGATGCTATGCACCAATAATACATACATGTGTCTAGTAGTGAGTATATCATTCGATGCTATGCACCAATAATACATACACGTGTCTAGTAGTGAGTATATCATTCGATGCTATGCACCAATAATACATACACATGTCTAGTAGTGAGCATATCATTCGATGCTATGCACCAATAATACATACATGTGTCTAGTAGTGAGTATATCGTTCGATGCTATGCACCAATAATACATACATGTGTCTAGTAGTGAGTATATCGTTCGATGCTATGCACCAATAATACATACATGTGTCTAGTAGCGAGTATATCATTCGATGCTATGCACCTTATAAACAAAAGTATGGCATCTGAGTCCAAGGATGTCATTGTTCCACTATATTCAGTATTCATCAGACTTCTCATTGAGTGCAATGTCCCTTGTGGCATTGGAATGTCCACAGAGGTTCCTCACTAAAAGAATACAGGGCATAAGTAACATGTCCTATGCAGATTCCCTCAAAGCTCTAGCCCTGCATTCTGTCTCCTACAGGCTGTTGATGGGAGATCTATGCCTGGCATACAATGTATATTTGGACCCCATCCTGATGGTCCTCCTGCATATCTGCAAAACAAACAACACCAGAATTACCCATTCTAAAGACTTAAACCTTGCTTGTGATATAAATAGGACTGTCTGAACAGATAGATATGTATCCCAGAGATTACACTTTCTCTGTAATAGCCTCCCCATCCATGTGAAGCAGAGAACCCAGTTCAGGTGTAACTTGGACAATTGTATGGGGAACAGGAAATTCATCCCTGGTTTCGCATCTGTGTCTCTAATGGACACAGTCAGCCTGTAAATGTTTCATTTCTAAGGCCCCTACTTACATTTATCAAGGGTACCAGAACTTGTCAGAGATTTGGGATTTGTGGCTAGGCTTAAAAAAGCCCTTATGGTCATTAGCCTAGTACACACCTATGTACCTATAAAACTTGTTTCTAGTTTAACAACTGACTTGCTGCAAAGGTTTGTTTCTGTTTTTTTTTTTTTTTTTACAAAGTGATTTACCTTAACATTACTGATGGATTACATTTCACAACGCTGCCATTTGTTTACTGTCTGTATTTTTTGTCCATTGTCTTTGGCATAGCCATGTATAGCAGTTATTTATTTGCATTAAAATGTTTGGAAAGAATGTTGCTTGCCATTATGGAAACTTTTCTCTGGGAATATGAGCAGTTATTTCAGAAAAGTGCAGTATCACTTATTAGCAATGTCAGGGGGTTTATATTTGTAGCCTAACAAATGTGTTCAGTCTGTTAAATATATCTATCTGCCTGCCCTCCACTCAACTGGATATCCAAAAAAATTTTTATCCATTTTTACTTGCAAAATGTAACTTTATTTTAATAATGCTGCAATGTACTATAGAGTTACATAACTGTTGTCATCCTTACATACTTTTAGCTTTGGTTTTCATTTCCCTTTTATTTTAGGGAAGGGGAGTTCTGTATTAACCTCTGTGTACTCATAGGGAGCTTTAATTTTTAAAATATTTTGTGCGTGATGGTTGCATACATTTATACTTTTTTTGTTAATAATCATTTGTTGCTTAATTTCCTTTTTTGTTCTTTTATTTTCATCTCATACAAGATTATGGTGCCCAAGACATCTGGACCTAATAAACCACCATACGTTGACAGAGAGAATGAAGTCATCATCCAGTCACTAGAGCAACATGGCTCATTCATCTTAGACTGAGGCAGAGGTGACAAGTCCTCCTATGATTGTTTTCTTATGCAAATGTTGTTATCATTGATTTTCTCAGTGCTAGTTTATGTACAGTGGTCAACTGAAATCCTTGATGCACAGTATTGGGCACAATCCATAGCTGTATATTGAAACATCAGTCATCAGTTATTACTGACATTACAGTACAAGAGAGACATGTTTTATCTTTGGGGCATATAGGTATTTGCATATGAGAGTAACCAGTTATACATCTCTTTTTTCATACAGGCTCCTCACTTACTTTGAAAATACTGCTGCTACAAGATGTGTCCTTGGGGGTTGACTGTTTAATGCAAGCAACACAGCCCTTACATGGTTAAGCAAAGGTTGTGGACTTTTGCAAGCATAAGTTTCATTTAATCTTTATATGTATTTAATATCTTCACTTAGGTAGTAAGTGTGTGTGCACTATCCTTTGTCTCTTAGCCAGAGTCATTGCACAGTATACCCTCTTACATCTGCCAGCAACATCGCAAGTGGTGTTTCTTCCTTAGACTCATCATCTGCTGAAGCTGCTGGCCCTGCCTGTGATCCTGGAAACTGGTCTTGCCCCTTGTTTTCCTTGTTGAAGCCATTTCCTGAGAATTATTTTGTGCAACATGGCACAGATGGTGAGTACTTGGGCAGAGGTGTCTGGGTTTTACTACAGAGCACCTCTTGATGTGTCTAGACACCAGATCCTTGATTTGACCAAGCCAAATACACATTATATGATATTCCTAGTTTGAGCATAGGCATGGTTGTATCCTTGCTCATTGAGATTGTGTGGGTTCCTCATGGGTGTCATGAAACAAGGTTCCAGTGCATAGCCTGCATCTCCCACTAGATTCTTTTGGGGAAAGTAACCCTAGCAAACCTTCTGTAAAGCTCACAGGTGTGCCGTATGCATGAGTCATGAAAATGCCTGGGTTGCCTGTACAGATATTGTAGATTATCCCTTGGGTGTTACATTTAACCTGACAGTTTACAGAGTGATAACTTTTCCTTTGAATGTACCTCCTCCCTGTTCAGTGGGTGGGGGTTTAGTTCTATGTGAGTGCAATCTAAGGCCCAGAATACTTCAAGGATATGTGCTATTGCATAAAGTTTTTGTATGGTTATTAATCTGTCCTCGGGGGTATGTGGGAAACAGATATGCTCCCTGCATGTTGTAGCACTGCATTTAGAAATTGATGTAATATTCTGGAAGATGAGGTTTGTGACACCCCTAATATATCCCCCGTGGGTCACAGGAAAGTACCTGCAACCAGTATATGTCATGCTACTCATACCATTGTTTCCACTGGGATTGTTACTCCACAATTTCCCTGTGGCTTCAGGTAAGGGTGCAGAGGCTGTATATTTCCTGTAGTGTTTCCACAGTTTCTGTGTCATGCAGTCCATGATAGGACAGATAGAGTCTAAAAACCCTTCTTCTCAGGTGAGATCTGGTGCAGCAGCACCTTGAATTAAAGCCTGTTACACATACAGGATAATGACGGCAGCAGCAACCATTAACATTTTTTTCTAAGTGTAATTGTGGCTGTATTCCAAAGATTTTTTTAATTTCAGGGCAAAATGGAGCACTGCGAGTGCACGTTCCTGAACTGTTCCACCATATTAGGTTAGTTAATTAGCAAATAATTCAGCTACTTATGCTTCTTTTAGCATATTCTTCTATTTACCCTTGTTTTTAATGAACATGGAACAGCACTCTATCATGTACACAATATGTGTACAACAGCAGCACTAAATGTAGGTATGCATGAATTCAACCCAGAATCTATTGAGTGAGTCAACAGCATGCTAAATGTTGCAAGACAGAATTAAGATTTGTATAGAGCCACAGTATCTCAAAAAATGGATTAATAGAAAATATTGCACTTTATAGACTAGAGAAGTAGTAATAGTTGCTTCTGTGACTAACAAAAAGTTATTTTCAGTGCTGAATGTGAATCAAGGAATTTTGTGGATTAAACTGAGTGAGGCAAGTTCAAAACTGTATGCATTTACTACACCCTACTACAGATATACATTTGTGAATTAATCATCTGGAATTTCATCTGTACCAGAAGTATTTCATGCTACAGCTTTTAGGGAACACGCTTTATCTTAATGGCATTATTAGAATGAAGACTGTAGTATTACATTTAGGCAAAATGTAGTAGTGCATGAGCAATTGTGTTGTGGTGTAAGAGAATATGGTGAGATAACAGATAAGACAGTACAGATAAAGATGTATGGCATTTTTTGTGAAAGATGTTGATTTAGCTAAAGTTTTTCCAAATGAACCAGCAATTTCTTATAGAAGAGGTAAGGATTTAAACGATTATTTAGTTAAAAATAACTATAGAAGTTGCCAAATGAAAACACTAAAGAATATAAAAGATCTGGTTCATATATTTAAATGTGACAACTGTTCTGTATGCCCTTTTGTGCATTGGAAGTTTGAGTATATAAATGAAAAAAAAATAAATATTAGAAACAAATTTATAAATAATTCAGACAGTGTTTTATAGGCAATAAAATGTTCTTGCCATCTATTTAATATAGGTGAAACAAAAGAAAATTTTAAAGTGAGAATGCAAGAAAATTTAGGTGACATTAGAAATAAAAGTAGGAAAGCCCTATAGCAGGGAATGCATGTGAAATCATCTAGGTAAAATACAAGATTTAAAGTTACTTTTTTACAGTAAGTTGTAGTCAAGGAAGAGAAAGAGGTAAAACAGTATTTGAAAAAAGAAGCACAAATTATCTTAAAGTTTGATACTTTTAAACCAAATGGCATAAATACAAAATGTTGTTTTAAAGTTGTTTGCAATTTTATTGGTTGATTAATTGGTGAAATGTGATGTATGCATTTTATTTAAATTCTAGTGTGTTTTCTGCAAAAGTTTTTACTCGATGAAGGTGATAGCTGAGGTGCTCAGTACAATAGGTACTATGGAATAAAAAGCAGTTTTAATTTGTGTTTTGATCATATTAAATAAAACTGATATGATCAAAGGACTGGAAGATATTGTAAACATTATTGACCATAATCTGGTTTGGAGTGCTGTAAAATAAAAGTATGACTATGTATTAATTAATCTGCTGTACAGATTAAGACCTGCATTCATAGTCATTGTGCAAACATGTTAGGGGTATGTGCAATGTCAGGGAATAAGCATATCTAGGTGGCAATTCATACAGGCTATTTACATTACCATGTGATGCTTGAAAATTAGTGTAAGCAAATTATCTATAATGAGATCTAAATAAGAAATTGTGTAAAGCAGTATATGCTAATGAAGCCTATTTGAACTTCATACTCCAATGTTAGTGCTGTCTGCACATTCAGTTTAAAAACATAGCTGGGTCTATTATATTTACTTTGATATTCACAAACTTGCAATATTGTGAAAAAAGCAGATGTGACACAATCCCCATAACTACATGCATATGCAGAGTCCGGCCAAGTAAAACAAATGCCTGCTATCATCCGAAATAAAAAAGTTATGTGATACAACCTCCCATTATATATACATGTAGAGTCTAGCCAAGGGAAGAAAGCAGTCAAACACCTGCCATCCTCAGAAAAAAAAAGTTACGTGATACAACCCCATTATATACACAGGAGTCCAGCCAAGTGAAGAAAGTAGTTTGTTAACATTTCCATCCTTTCTTCAGACCCTACAAATGTCTGCCACCCAGTAAAGGCACAATATGTGCAGCCAAGAAAATATCCTTGCCACTTCAATACTTCTACTATGTATATACAATCACTAAAAGACACTAAGGTAAAAGTGATTTCCTTAGTGAGCACTGCTGCTGTAATTACTCTCCATTTATAAATGACAGCTTTACGGTATTGTAGTTAACATGCCCATTGTATTAATCAAACATTTCTTGAATTGAATTGAATTGAACTCGTCTCATTTTGAACTGTTCCATAATGATTTCCCATATCTGTATTATTTTTCCTTCCTTTAAAAAATCAGTGGTTTTCTATTTAATTTGTTGCCTGACTCAACTAATCCCCAGGTAATATGGTCCTCTCAAAGTAATCATGTAAGTTCAGGGTCCTTTATGCATTTTGCATGCACATGGTGTCCTTTTATGTTTATCTTTAAATAGTACTACACCAATGTGTAAGGTACCTTATCTTTGTACTGGTTTTTCCCTAAACACTTATACCTTAAATACTGTACTCTTTCACAAAAGGGATATGTGTTTATCAAAATGCCTCCTTGTTTCTGTAGTCACCATGAATAACCTCCACTGACCTTATTTGTATAAGGATGTATCACTGCTCTTCATGAATTAACACTACAAACAGAGGGCACTTCTATGAATACCACCCTTAGGTTTCAAGGTTGGAAACGGAAAAATCTGTATCAAACTGGAGTGGCATCTTTAAAATATATGGGTCATTGTCTAACTGCTGATGGTTTAAAGACAGATGATGATTAGGTCCATGCCATAGTAAATATGCACATTCCTACAGACAAACCCTCAGCAATGCAAGATGATTATGTCCAAGTTTATACCACACTTATCAGTTTAACTGTACCTCCCCTTGAGTTGCACCAAGTATGCATATGGTCAAAGGATTAAGCAAGAAATGTTAAAATACTAAATAAGCTAATAACGATTATAGGCACATGTAAGTATTATTATGTAGCTTTAGAAACTACTTTACAATTAGATACAATGTAAAAATGGCTAGGAGCAGTTGTACAGCAGAGGTGAAGCTTTGATGTGTATACAGTGACAGCACTGACAGACGAGTAAAACATATATGTGAAGATTAGAACTTCAAGAAATGTCATAACTGTACAGCATACATACTAAAGTTGTGGTAGAGCACAAAAACTTGCAAAGTATAGAAATCTCTACACAAAACATCAGCTACATTACAAAGCATGTTCCTAAAAAGCATGATGTAGAAGCAAAGTGAAACCTGGAAACATGATGCACATTGTTGATACAACTGAGAAGAGCCTATCTGACTGAGGGCAAGGAAGACATGTTAGAAGAGGACGCAGTACAGAAGTGTGTCTGCAGACGCATACAAACTAAATGCAGAAGGGAGAACTGTTCCCTCATTATTCACTGTTACTTATGGGAAGAAATCTGAGATTAAAGCTCCCAGTATAATTTTCATTATTACTACAAAAGGCAGAATCCAAGCAACAGAGATTTTACAGAGAAGGCAGCTAAAATAGAAGCAACTTTATGACACAAGTGCCAACAGCTTCACACTACTGAAGAAGGCAGAAAAGTAAGAATGATGCTGGATCAGCACTTAGGTCAAAAGGTGCACGTCCAATCAATGGTGCTGACTTATCACCAATATTCAAGATCTTATCTGGTTCGCAGCAATAATATTCCAATTCTACAGATGCATCTGGGGAAACATGAAGAATTCCACAAGTGTTTGTGTCTCATAGTCAGACATATGTGTCTAATAGAAAATTACAAGGTGCCGTAGAGCAAGTGCTAGTTAACTGGTGCAGGCCGTACTGCAGGAGCTACTACTAAGCCATTCACTGAAATATTATCTTCGCCTACCCATGATGCAGCTAAACAGAGTGGTTTAAAACCCAAACAGGGCAGTTTCTATACATTCACTATTGTAGACTCATCAAAATGCACTGTGGTATCAGGATAGCACATATTAGTCCCATGATTCAATCTCTTTCTCTCTCTCGCTCTCTCTCTGTATATATATATATATATATATATATATATATATATACACACACAAGTGAAATTTTAATGCACTTTCTGTATTGTATACAAGCATATACTGAAGATTATCTGCTTAGTTTTAATAAAAACGGATATCGTATTTAGTCTGTGAAATAGTAAATAATTAAAATTTACAGTAAGCTGGGATGTCAGTAGTGTGATAAGGAGGGGTTATGCACTTGTGGGTAAAAGCAAAATGTAGAAACGGCCCTGTCCCTTTGACTTGTGTTTCTTAAGACCTGCATGCCTTAGCCTACTTTATTATTAATGCCTCTCTTCTTATAGATCCAACAGTGATGGAAAAGGAATGCTTCACATTAAAGTGATTCATCATAGTAATGCAATTTCTGTAATCATTAACCACAAAATGTATATTAATAAAATGCCTTGTACAAGCAATGCCCCGAGTTTAACAGAAAAATAGTGAATTTAGTTTTTGTTCTTCCAATCCAAACATTTACTTTAACCTAACATTTAGCACTGAATTTCTTCCTAACTGCAATACCATTTTAGAAAGCTCATCTCCATTAAATCACTATATCAAAGCAGACTATTCAACCACTATGAAAGGTTATGTAATCTTCCTGTTTCTAGGACTAAAGTTCTTTTCTTTTGGTAACATGACCCATGGGAGAACCTTTTGTGAAAATGGAAAGGCGCTAGGTACTCTGTAGAACATTGAATAGAAACAGATGTTTCAAAAGTGCAATACCATTCCAACAATCTGCATTTTAGTTTGAAATTCCTTGCAAAAGCCCTTTACAACAGGGCAGTAATAAAACCTATAAGGCCACAACCACAGTTCTGCATTTTTACATCTCCAGTCTAGAGCAGGGTACTTGTGAATCATCTTACAAGAGTTATGGTGTGCTAGAAAAGAGTTCCAAAGGAACTGCCATGTCAACAAGAGCCAAAAAGGATAGGTTTGAGTTTTTTATCAGTTCTAACAATTGTGTTGAGACCTGAGGTTTATTCAAATGACAATCTTATTCCTGTATATGCATCTAGCACTGAGTCATGGATTTTTTTATAAAAAAAGCATTTAATACATCTGTTGAAAGTGATATGCATGCATTAGACTCAAAGGTAATATAGTGTATTTGTATTAATATTTTTATAAAATCTTACGTTTATTATCGGATGCTGGAATTCTGTGATGACAAGTCAATATATGATACCTCATTTATGGAACATATAGCCAATATAGTCTGGACATATCGGTGTAGATTCAATAAAGCCTACACAGTGTGCTAAAATCATGTGCACCTTGTGGCACAAGGTGCACATGGTGGTGCACTGATTTGTATTCAGTAAGTAGCTCTGCACACTGTGTAGATCCGTGCAAACACGGGAAACATCGTGGCATGCAAATTACAGCATAAGCAGCTGAATTGTATCCTAATCAAACAATCCAAGATGGAGCAGCTATTCAACAAGCTACAAAGGAATCGTACACTCAGTGCAGCTTTTGGACTCGAATTCCAAAACCTACTGGAATACTGCCATGGAAACTACTGTACATAGGAAGAATGTTAGGAGATGCTGCTACTCTTCTACATTTGTATGCGCAACAGGACCTCAGCCAAGAAGGAGGAGGATGTTTAGACCCGGTTTAACATTTCATAGTCTGCATGAGGTGAAAACTGGAGAGCACTACAGAGTAGATAGAGACACACTACAGGAACTCTGCAACCTCTGTTGTCCTCAACTGACAGCAAGGGCAAACTGAGGGGAACCAATACCTGTGGAAACTACGGTATGTGTAGCACTTAGAATATTACCTGCAGGAACCTTCCAGAGACCAACAGGGGATATGCTGGGTGTGTCACAGGCATCAGCCTCCAGGATTATCCATCATTTTCTGAATGCTATGCTACAATATGCCAGTGACTACACATATTTATCCATACACCTGAGGACAGAGCTACAACTATGCAGGATTTCTACCCTGTAGCACACTTCCCTGAAGTCCTGGGTGCCACAGACTGCATGCACATTGAAATCAAAGCACCACCTGGGGAACAGGGAAGGTTGTACATAAACAGAAAGTGTGTCCACTCCATTAAATGGCAGATTATGTGTAATGCTAAGGAAATCATCCTGAATGTGTGTGCTGGCAACCCTGTCAGTTACCATGACTTCAATATCTGGCAAACCTCTCAACTCTATCAGCGGTTTTCTATGGGGGATATCCACATGGTCATTTACTTGGTGATGAGGGTATGCACACAAACTGTCACTGATGATACCCGTGAAAAATGCGCACCCACCCACAGAAGAATGCTACAATGAGGCACATAATCAAAAAAGAAATATCATAGAGCATATGTTTGGACTGCTGAAATCGTGGTTCCAGTGCATAGATACATCAAGGGGAGCCCTGCAGTACAAACCCCACACTTGTGCTGAAATTTTCACTGACTGTGCTATCCTTCACAATATTATCCTGAGGAAAACAGCTTCAACAGAAACACCAAGGGGAAGGGGCACACATCCCACCACCACTGGTAAGGTCACCACAGCCACACAGAAGTGGGGAGTCAGAGGTGGAACCACCAGCCCCTATGGGTGTAGGTAGATGTTGCCCTGTCCAAGATGCAATGGATAGCACACATGCTCACTACCTAAGGGGGTGCAACTCTTATGCTATGCACATACATACAGTAAAATTGATGCCAGGCAATGCTCATAACCTTTACTTACCCATGTAATGGCTGTGTACTGCTAGCATCACACAGAGTCATCCCTGAATTAAAACACTTGTAACTGATGGACTATCAAGGTAAGTGTTGAACATGGACTAGGAAAATAAATGGCTAAGAACACAAATGAATGGCAGATCCTTGCATACTGTTACTTGCTAATGTACCTAAGTAGAAGGTGGGTGAGTTTTACAGCAATGACATCAATATGTGACAGAATTAATTTATGTCAGTAGATGTCTGGTCTTTATCAGCTAATAGGCCTCATGCATCAAAGATACAAACAATACAAAAACCTGCAAGAAAGCAGTACAATTTTCAAAAGAGATCACAAACACGTATATACTAAGCACTCTGTCAGCTATGCACCCTGTGCACCACACAAAAGACTTATGTATCCCTGAATCCAAAAGATAGAAAATCAAGGATTTAAGGTTCGGCAGGAGGCCAAAGCTGACACAAAAGGTAATGAGAGCATGTGAGTAAGAAAGACAGACAGGCAGGCTGAAATTTTGATAAATTATCAAATGGCCACTGCAACAGAATGAGCTGTATGCCTCACGTATGACCCATGTACCTGTTATGTGTGTGTGTGTCTGTATAGGCATTCAAGGTGAAATGTGTGCGTGAGTGTCTGAAAGAACACAGCCAAGCTCTGTACTAGCTCTTCATCCTAGCATGTTGGACAGGTGTGAGCCATGCATGGTAGAGATAACAGTTCATCATCATCACTCCCAACCTCGAGAACTGGCTCTGACAGAAGTTGCACTGGCACATTCATGCCCATGGTCATGTGTAATACTGCTACCTGAACACAACTGATGTCTGCTGGATGAGATCTTCTCACTAGTACGCCCAGGACCATGACCCTATTGTCTACATGCCTGGGTGTGGACACCTCAATCACTGGTGGAGCAGTGGAAGTACTGCCACTATGGGAGCATGATCAGGCACTGCTTAACATCAGATGATGCTGGCCTATGTCCACATGGATGCTGTCCCCCTCCATCACAGACATTGCCCATTCCATTGTGTCATTTGTCCAATCCATTGAATCGGCCACATGGAGAAGGCAATCATGCACATCAGCCTGTGCCACATCAACAACCCTAAGCATGCCCTCACAGACCCTAGTGGAATGTGAAGACATGAGTGGAATGTAAAGACACATCAAGATCAGGTGGAGGGTGAACAGCAGGCCTCCTTCAAGCACCTAAAAAACCTGCTCCATGGCACCTTGCCCACACTTTGGCTATGGCCAGAGTCAACTGGCACTGAAACCACAGTGACCACACTACCATGATCAAGTGTGTAACCCTCCACCTGAGGGCTCAGTGGAATAGGTATGTGTAGGCCTACTGACTGTAACTGAGGAAAATACATGGCATGGCTGAATGTCAACCTCAGTGCCAGATTCAACCTCTGCATCCCCCCAACTGTGTATCTGTTTGATCACCACCATCATCATCAGAGTCTACCGATACTCCTACACTAGTTTTACACTTCCACTGTTAAGATAACCTGTGATAATAAGCAACAAACATACAAGAATTAAATTAATACCTGCACTAAATATTTAAAACAATTTTTATAATAACAAACTAACACTGGTCACACTATCGCAGATGGTACAGCAATACACATACTCATTACACCCACCTCACACATACAGATAAAATGCATATATCTGACAAATGGTCATCAATAATCAAAGAAAAATCTTTGGCTTACCATGTGCAGATTAATCCACTCTTGGTAGGGAAGATGGTCTTGGAAGAAATTAATCAAGGTAAGGACACAAGTTAAACTTCACAATTGCAATAACGTAGGGTGGAAGTGAATACACAATCTTGCCTGTATGTTCATTAAGAATACTTTTAACTGAAACTTAGTTGATACGTCCACCCACAGCCAATGTGTAATGAACAAATGTGCCATTAAGTCTTTTAATTTATCAATAGGTTCATAAAAAAATCCAGAGGAAGTATTACTTATTTTTTTCTATATTTTACTATACAAGAAAATCTTAAAACTTGCTATATGTAAGCATATCTGGAAGCTCGTCTTAGTACATACTTGTCCTCCCAAACACATCAGCACTGACATCAATCACATTAGTGTGCAGTTTCCACAGAGTTTTCTGGATCCCTGACAGTGGATAGGAGCTCTTCATTTGGTGTACATGGTTGCTCGGTAGCAGCCCTCCCACCCGTAGCCAGCAGTGCACGAGCAACTGCAGCTGCTCTCCTCCAGGCTGATGAAATCATATCAGTGTCCTTATAACAAACCTGATCATAAGTCCTCGTGTGACCCCCTACTGCATTGACAATCTGGTTTCAAATCTGCATTCTGGCAGCCATATCCCCACGTTCTACATCAAGCAGAAAGGCACCATTAATGCCTGCACTATTACATCATTTTCAGAGTCACTGAATGGGGATTTATAAGGATTTGTATGCTTGGGTGCCATAATCCTATAAAACAGAGATGAATACAAGACATAAATATCACATAAGTAAATTCCTTCTTATACACACATCATTTTAAATATTAAGTACTGGTGGCACAAATTTCAGTTATTAAAATTGAAGGTTATCTGGTTGTACCACATCACACTCACACACAACCCAATGTTTGGTCCAAAACAAGGAATACCACTCTAGTAATGTATTGTTTCCCACTGAAATAACAGGATAACTACACATTTGCAAGAGAAAACCTCTTGAAACACAACTTTTGTTATGGCAACACACAAAATGGTAGTGGGTTCTCCCACACCCAAAACAACAAGTAAATGAAAGATTGTACAAACCAAGCAATAATACATAATTAATTAGCTATGCTTTCAAAACAATTCTCACAATGTGTACACATTTACAATAGAATAGTCAATTTTATATGATTACCAGTCACCTCTCTCTGTGCCCACAATTCCCTTGGAGGTGTCTCTGGGCCATTTTAGAAGCATAATACCACGTGTCATTGACATAGTACATTACATTTCCCTGAAATAACATACAATTGCAAGATAACAGTTTTAACAATAACACTTGTGATAAAAGTTAATAACCTGTCTATCTGAGAAATGTAAATGCCTGTCAAAAATGCCTCTTCTAACAGTGATCAGTTAGAAGTGAATACAGCTAAATGCTCCATTATATACTGCATATCATTTTCTTTGTAACATGTTACAAAATCTAGAATATACTTGAAAAATACAGTCATACCTTAGCAAGATTAGACGTCTTCTATGCAGATAAATCAAAAGGAATATCAGTTTTCTGTTTTCTCCAAATACACATATCTCCTCACCTTCAAGTTTGCTAGCTACACGGTTACCTTTTATAATGTAAACCCAGGTCTCTGAACATGGTGAAAATGCAGATAAAGTGTGAACTCATTAGAATTGCTGAATCCCAAACTTTTGACTTTGTGTAGCTGGTGCAAACATAGTGTAGGCACTACCTCACTGTTAGTTGCTAATGGATTGCAACTGTGAATGATTAGTGTGAGGGAGAAGGAAGAGACAACAATTCAGACTATCTTACCTGCATTGTGTGAGTCACCCAGGATACACTTACAAAGTATAGAAGCAACTTTAGCAAGCTTTTAAATGGAAGTCAACATAGCCAAACTCTTCTACCTTTGTTGAAAAAAATGTTTTTCATTGTTAAATATTTTTATCACATATTTAACGGACAATGATACAAAACGCACTATAGACTGCATGTCTAACAGTACAGCAAAGATAAGAGAAGAACGAACATAATACAAAAAGAAGACAGAGCTGCATTGGTACAAACATAGTCATAAATGGCTGTGTGATCAGTTATTGCGCTAAATATGTAAGACACACATGTACAAACAAATGAGAATGTACAAGTGTATATATCTTGTTAATACTGTGGAGGAAATGGAAATTGCTTGTATGCAGATGACTTGCTTTCCTGCTGGCAAAGTTATTTTTGTGGCAAAGAGAGATAAGACACTCCTAGTGTGTTTTGTAGGATCATTTGTATGGTAGTTCAAATCCTGCGTTTTGTAAAAATCAGTAACACGTGTCAAAATGTATTTGTAATGTTGTATTTTTTTTTAATATTAATATTTGCATGGTGTGTGGCTTAGCTCAAATATGGTGAAACGGATAAATATTTTAAAATTAATGGAAGTTGCTTCTATGATAAGCATATGTTAGAGCTGTGAATCAACTGTGTGTGTAGCACACCTAGTAAACACAGTGAAGCACACAACACATAGGATATGTAGATCATGGTTCAAGTACATTATTTTTCTTTTAATAATAAAAATGAATAAACACTTTTTACAATAATAATACATGTTGAGTTTTGCCTGTCTCACTTGCATGTCGCTCACCTTTGTGCAGACACAGCGTAATGCTGCAGACAGTAAGGAGGCATTGTCAATTTCAAAAAGATAGATTGTTATATCTTTTTCCTTCCATCATGCAAACATGCAAAGTGGTATTGCACAGTGGTCAGCATGCATCCCCAACACCTGCAGACAATAAGGAGACATTTTAATTTTTAAAAAGATACATTGTTGCATCTTTTGCTTTCCATCGCACAAACATGCTAAGTGGGGTTGCATGGCAGACAGCACTCATACAAAGTAATAAGTGTATAAATTATATCTGCTGCCTAACTCTACCTGTGGCAAAATCCAGCAAAATCTAACTTTTATTAATGCTGGTCCACTCCAATTTAGATAAAAATTAACAATATAAAAATAATTATATATAAAAATAACTATGTATAGCAGGTGGATTGAGCATACACATATCATATATATTATATGTATAACTGTGGATATCAGTACATTAATGGTTATACAATTAAAAATTAATTTTCTGAACTTTCATGTCACACATATACATGGTTAATCACTCAGCTCTTTAATATGTATATATAACTAATGAGCATGTCTGACAAACAAGTACTCAGTAGCAATAAGCACTCTAGACAGCAATGAGTGTAAAAAATACACCTGTTGCCCAACCTTCCCTGTGGCAACTGGGTGTAAGTTCTTGGCCACAATACATGTGAGCCAAGGTTCTAATCTAGCACTCCAAATTTTATTTAGGCTGTTATACTCAATTTTTAAAAATAAAGAACAATATAAAGATAATTATACAAAACAATTACTGTGTTTAGCAGTGAATATCATATGAATTATATGGTTGACTAAGAGTATACTGATAGTTATGCTTCTTCCCTGGGATGGTCTTCATACTTCAGTGATAGTCATATATACATGAATGCATAAACCCAGACCTTGTCAGGGCACACGCATGCATGTTTAACCACTCACTGTTTAATGTGTCTATATAATTAATGAGCATGTTAGACAAACACTTCTTCTGTGACAAGAAGAAAAAAAACATGCAAATGGAAGAATACGTATTCTCGATTTTACATAGGTTTGAATCCCACATTGTACAAATTATTTTTATCCGTGAGTAAAGCCAAACAGAAAATGTGTCAAGTCATAACATTTATACCCCTCAGTACATGTCTGAAAAGGTAGTCATCTAACAGGGACAACAACATAAACTAATGCCAACTGTCACATTACCCTTCCTATTTCATAAACTGCGTACCTCTCTGTTTGGCATTGTTGATCTCCACTTAACATTGGGCATACATGGTTGGCATGGTTGTGCAGGTCTGATTGTTAAACGTGATATCACAGATTGGTGGGAAAACACTTTAACTCTTGCTGTATGATCTGTGCAGACATGGCAGTAGCTAGAAAAGATGTTGCCCAATTTAGAGTTCAAAGATGGGGTGTAGAGGAGTCCAAAATATTCATTAGACTCCTTGTAAAGTGCCACAGCCATAGGCTTTTGCAGGGGGACTATACTAGGTATCAATATAAATCAGAGGCTTGGAATAGTCTTGTCAAGGCTGTCTCCAGTGCAGCTGGCATTCCACACACTGGAGAGAAATGCAGGTACCATTACAATGACCTGAAAAGGTGCAAGCAGGAACAAGTCAAGCAGTGACTGGATGAGTTTAGAACTGCTGACATCCCACAGTTGTGTAAGTATACAGATAAAGATACTTTAAATTGTACAAAGCTGGAGATAGCCAAGACTGGTATGCACAATGCTCTTTTCTTTATTGTACAGCTGCACAGGAGATTTCTGCAAACAGGGATGCCCATGCTAAATGCTTAGAAAGACTGAGAGAAGCAAAGGGTATGTATGCAGCACAAATTAATTATTATTTTTTTTAATTATGCTCTTCTATACTTTATTAGCAAATTAACCATCCATATCTTAACTGTAAAATCACGCATGCATGCTTCATTCTGTAGCTCAAGGTAATTGTAGGAGCAAATTGTAATAGTGTAATAGTGTATTCAGATGTTGTGGACTCAAATTCCACACATAACAAATACATAGTAAAATAATAAAAAAAATATTAAATATCACTTTCAACAAAATTGGTATAAATGCCATGCTGTTAACTTAATTAGTATTATTTTTAAAAACATATGTGCGATATATGCATATTGCAAGGATTATTTGGAACAATTCTCTGTCCTGTTTTGCATTTTTAAAAAGTATAATTAACATAAAGGTAAAAATATGTTTATATTGTAGTAATTTATTGTATGTGACATATAATAAATTGTCTTTCTGCTTCTCCCATTAGGGTTCACCACAGCAGATCACCAGTCCGCAGATTGATTGGCAGTGGAGTTTTTTACAGTGTCAAGTTACCAGCTCAATGCTCAACCTTCACAGAAGGCACACATGCACCCACTGCATGTCTTTAAAACTCATTCAACCACAAGAGGACATGCAGACTCCACTCCAGCTGAGAATCGAGCCAGAGAACCTCTTGCTGTGAGGTGACAACACTAACAGCTGCACCACCATGGCCATTGTATGTGACATATGATGGTTCTAATTATCTTTTTCTTGTTTTTCCTCTTACCCACCACTTATCCCTCTTTTTTTATTTTTATATGTGTAATCGCGGCATGCTGATGTCATAATTTTCTGACAACTGACAAAATAATTTCCAGCACAGGGAGGAAGAACAACCAGTGTGGCTCAGCCTGCCACCCTTCCAACAGCTGCTGCACTGATGCCCAACACACCCGGAATACATCCTGGCAGTCCTGCCTCTGCAGCCCCTGCGCTACCTGTGCCCTCAGCAATAGGTAGCGTTACCATGGTAGCTGGTGCAGTGGTACCCTTTAGGAGTATTGCTGGAGGTGGGGATTTTGTCACCTGACAGGAGCTACCAGGCATGGTGCATGAGGTCACAGAATATACCATTGGTGCACACCTCAGTTCCATGGAGAAGATGCTCTTTGGAATGCTGAGAAAACAAAAATGTCAAGCACTCCAACAGGAAGCTGAGGAAGATGACAGTGATGACAGTTCTGAGGGAGAGGACTAGATTCTCACTGCCCCATAGTTGATGGGTATGGGCCTCTGATGTATCCTCCCTATCCCCAATCATGGTGTCCCCTGACCTTTTGTGTTCCTCATCATCCCTGTCTCTGTCTTGTTTGTCCTCTCCTACCCTACTTTCTTAACCATGACATACCTACATCCCTTACCTAACATTCCTCTCTTACTGAAATAAAATTAAAAAAAAAACTGGGGACCTGCCCCACAAAAAAAATTTTGTCCGATACATAACTCCATTTCACACATGTCTTCTCGACACACTTGATTTGGTCCAATTGACTGTACAACATGATTGCTTCATTGTCACCCATCTGTGTTGTTGTGACAGTCCAAATTCATCAAATTCTATATACATTTTCATATTACAGTGTTGAAGAAATGGATAGCTATGTTTTTCCCAATTCCCTCCTTCAAATTCCTATATTGCTTCCCCTTTGCTCTTCCCACTGCTTGCCTCCCATTTGACCACTTTCCTATCTATCCCATTTTCACACCTTTAATCTGGACAAAAAATAGAATTACATACCTCACACATAAATAACAAATCCCTAATAAATTACTTCACTTTTTGTACTCTGCATTTGCTAGGAGTTTGGCATGATGCACCATTGCAGCATTTTGTTGAATGGTTCTTTGCATCCTATGACAAAGTTCTGTTACCTCCACACAATGCTGCTTAAACTGGCTGCGCTAAAGGAGTACACAAAGTAGAGTAAATGCACTATGTTTAAAAATTTACTCTAACATTTATTTAGACTGCTAAATGTATAAAAATGCTAATTCATATGTGTACTGTTGACATAATAAATTGACTGATGTTCATTTTTATAGAGTATTTCACTGTAGTCATTGCCTCTCACATTTGCAAAAAATATCACATTTACTTATGTAATGCCATCCTGAAAACTTGTGTAAAAAAATTAGATTGAGCTGGATTCAAACCCTCTATAATCTGTACTCGAAATATGAGCTCCCTGCTCGTACACCTGCTGCCACAGGAAAAGCTAGGCAGCAGCTATATTTCTTAAATTGAGTACTGTCCAAAGTGCTGATTGCATTGCCTTGCCGCTTAGAGTGTTTGCATGGAGGAAGGTGAACCAACAGAAATATTACTATTTTCCCATTTAAGCAGAGATCTGCATTTCCTAATCACTTAATTCCAAGCAAATGGGGAAGGCAATAGCAGTAGTCTTTCATATCGTAAAATATATGATACATTTCCAATATAAACTACACTATACTATGAACACCATAGTATCAGTCAGCTAGTTCTATTCTAGCATATATGCATAAGTAATTCCCAAGTTCAAGTTGTATTCATTAAATGTGAATCTTGCATGTGCAAGTACTTTGCTATCGATCACACAAACCAGTTGCTCAGTGGTGTGCAATGGAAAGAGCTGCATCCATGCTGATCACAAAACGTACGTGTGTATGTGTGTGTGTGTGTGTGTGTGTGTGTGTGTGTGTGTGTGTGTGTGTGTGTGTGTGTGTGTGTGTGTGTGTGTGTAAAATTGCATGTTTGTAATGTACCCAACATATTGATAAACAGGTGCATATGTCTCACTTCTTCAACATGCATTCCTGCAGCTTTTTGCATCTAGTTTGAGAAGCTGCCTTTTTAAAGTATACCTGCACATTGGAATCACTAGAGAAAATATAAATTCTACACTTTGCCCACCACTCTCATAACAAAATATGTTATCCACATCATATAATGATGATGTCATTATCTATAAGTCCAGTATGACAAGGCAAAAGCATATTTCAAGGATGGCATAATTACTAACTACTGGGTTCTGCAGATGGGAACAAAATTGTTAGGTGTGGGTTAACTTACCACAACATCTACATTATGTGTATGTCTGTATGAATGTGCAAATGTGTGTGCATAGTCAGAAGAGTATGAGTCTGTATCCTACTATCAGTGGTCCAGTCTCATGGAGAACAAATATTTTGACAGTTCTACATGCCTACATATCCATTTCATACAGGCCTCCCAACATTTTCTCCCAAATATACAATGATGTCATCTTCTATAAACTGTCCAGCAACAGTATAAAAGTCAGACTTGTGCCATGGTGGTTGTGTCAGGTACTGTGCTTTCTAGATTGTGTAACTAGTTAGGTAGGGATTCTAATCTCACTACAGTCAACTGATGTGTGTGGATATAGTTAGAAGAGTATAAGTCTATATCCTACTGTCACCAATCCACTCCCATGGAGAACAAATATTTTAACAGTCGTACTTGCCTATACATCCATTCCATAAAGGCCTCTTGACATCTTTTCCCAACTGTACAATGTTGATGTCATCTGCTATAAATTGTCCAACAGTGTAAAAGTCAGACTTTTGCCATGGCACGTGCATTAAGTACTGTGTTCTCTAACTTGTGTAACTAATTAGGTAGGGGTTCTAATCTCACTACAGTCAACTGATGTGTGTGCATAGGTAGACAAGCATGAGTCTGTATCCTACTGTCAGTAATCCAGTCCCATGGGGAACAAATATTTTGACAGTCATACATGCCTACACATCCATTTCATACAGGCCTCCCAACATATTCTCCCAAATATACAGTGATGATGTCATTCACTACAAATTATCCAGCAACGGTATAAAAATCAGACTTGTATCATTGTGACCTGTGCCATGGTGCTTGTGTTAAGTACTGTGCTCACTAGCCTGTGCAACTAGTTAGGGAGGGGTTCTAATCCCACTGTGGGCACTGGTGTGTGTTTGTGTTCAGTTAGTTCACATTTTAGACAGCATTTTAGAACAGCACATGAGACACCCCTATTACCATCTTCTCACCAAATACTACTGATATTATCACCTATGAAGTGTTGTCTGACACTATGAAAGCCAGACATGCGCTGTGGTGCTTTTGTTAGGGTTCTGTGTTCTGTAGATAGCTTGTTAGGAGTTATAATCACACTACAGTCAAATAGTGTTTGTGTTCTTTCAACAATCAGTCTGGTGACAATTTTAGAATGGCATGTGAGTCCACAGCTATGTCAGACACTCCACCAAACATTTTCTCATTAACATACAGTGATGATGTCATTGTCTATAAAATTAACTCTGTCACAATTTAAATCAAATTTGTGCTGTGGCACTAATGGCAAGTACTGTGTTCTCCAGCTTCTGTAACTAGATAGTTAGGGTTTCTAATCTGACAGCAGGCAACTTGTGTGTGTATTTATTCAAATAATATTTCTGAGAAAATTATACACTGAGATGTGACTCCACATCCATGTCAGACACCCCTCGCAACATCATCTTCTCAGCATACAGTGATGCTATCATACTCTATAAAATGCAACATGACATTGTTAAAGTCAGACATATGTGGTGGTGTTAGTGCTACATTGTATGGAATCCAGCTTCTATACCTACACAGGTGTAATGTTCAAATCAGACCCAGTCTACTGCTGTGTGTGTGTGGTTGGTGTTACATTAAAGTAATTGTATGATCTTTTGAATATCTTTTTATTTTACTACCACTTAGGACAATCATTAACATAGCCCCATGAATCCAACATCCCCCTTTTCCCTTTAGGCACATGACATCCTTCCTGCAGAGGACAAAAGGGTGTCCTCATCTCAAAGATGCATACACACATTATGAAGCAGAGTCCTTCCATGAATCTCTGCGAGCTATCTCCAGACCACTGGATGTGTGATTGCTAATTCTGTCATGGTGTGGTGTATATGTCACATATGGACAGAGGCAGTATACAATGCAATTAAGCAAATACACACATATGCACATGGCCTTGCTATCTTTCACCATACAGATGTAGGGATTTTTGTTTAACTGGTATAATAATGTCTATGATTGTATGTGATGTTGGCCATTAGCCTAATAATGTCCTATGACCCTATGAACATGTCACGTTTCAGCGTTGCTGTCATCCACATGTGCTATATTGAAGTGTGGGTGTACGGCAGCTCTACAAGGGGTATTACAATCTATGATGTCAGGTAATGTATTGATGGCCGCTGCTGCGATTTGATTACATATTCTTTCCATAACAGCTGTAGTAATATGCCTGCTGAGAACTGTTGACATAGGATGATACTGTGTATATTGTTGGCTTAGTAAGGCATGTGTTTTTGTAGTAGAGCATATCAACATTGTATGCAGTTCTCATTGAACCATCACAGTGAAACTTGCAGTATGGCATATGTAAGCAAGTATAGGTTCATATTTTAGTACTAAGCTAACTGCCCTTGCGAGCCATTTTAAGCCTAGCCAATTATCCCTTGTGAGACTCAAACCCTGCACCTTGTGTTTGTAAGGCAAACACCTTAGACATTATGCCACCCTCCCAACCCCCTATTCATAGCATCATTAAATGTCTTGTGACATACATCAATATAAAGTCATATTGACTACATGGGTACATACGTTTTTTGTCATCCACATGTTGTAATGCTGTGATATACACAAACATATCACATGTTTTGATTCAATTGCAACTTTGTAGAATTCATTGCATGTGCAATTGTGTTGCTATTCTCAAGGATTATTGAGGTGGTCACCAGCACCACTGTGTGACTATCAGCATTTGTGTCAGTAAATGTTCTGCATGAGCCAAATCCAACTCATTTGTAATGTGTCCATATGTGGTATCAGGGCACTCACACACAGCTTTCCAATGAAAAACATATAGGCATATGTTGTTCAGTTTATGTAATTATGCGATATTGGTAGAGTTATATGACTGTGTGAACAGTACCACTCTGTGTCATGTAACCAAGTTTATATTTCGAGGTGTTGTCACAAATCATGTTTTTAAATAAATGAAAAATGTTAAGAGTAATACACAACTAAGAGCAGAGTTGTTTGTGGATGCCATCAGCCATACCCACCCAGAGAAAATAGACAATCTGCAAACTGAGAGTTTATCTCAAAATGCACCTCCCTGTCCACACTGTCCATCAGCCAAAGTATACATGCAAACATTAAAGAGCATCTCATCTGTGTGCTCTCTAAGGCTACAAACACAGAATCAATGGGCTCTGATAATATCTCATGTTGCCTATACAATAACTTAAAACCTGATGTAGCAGACACACTTAGATCCCTGCTTAAACACAGCCTCCATACAGCCTATGTTCTGGCAGAAGGATGTGCAGCAGCAGTCATCCATCTGAATGAGGAGGGACCATCACCTGATGCAGGGACTTATAAACCCATAATCCTGACTCACCTCAGGCAGACCAAAGATTCATCATGGACCTTATAAAAAAGGGCATAGGTAATCTCCTGACTGTGTACCCAACCCATTTTTGATTTGTTAAGGCTGCATCATGTCTATTACATCTGGTTGGTGTCTTCAAGAAAGTCTCCAAGCACATGCATGAGGAAAAACTGTCATTCCACATAACTTGACCAGGCTAAGGCATTTGACACAAATCCACACGCAGGTATTACTGAGAAACTGTCTCACGTGGCATAAATACCTATGTCACTAAGTGGGTAAGCAAATGGATCACAAACAGGACACAATAATGTCAAAGTGTGTGAAGTTACCACTCACAAGACTGCAGTGATCAGGTCCATACCTCAGGGTTCTTTACTAGGGCCTTTCCTGCTCAGTATTTCAGTCTCAGAAGTCAAGACAAACTTAGACATCCTTTGTCTAACCATCTTTGTGGACGACTGCAAATTGTTGACAATTATTGAATCTCAGAATGCTATTGTTGTACTGCAAAAAGTATTAACACACACACACAAATGATTGCTGCCAGAGCCATGGAGACACACTAGATGAACAAAAAGCATAATTAGTCCCTTTCTGAAAGCAAGTACACAGTCTAATTTCAATATAGACAGAATACCCCTATGAGCAGACCAAGTGGTACATTACCTGGGTACTAAGGTAGATAGTCAGCGGAACTTACACCAGCATGTGCCCAGAGTGGAGACAAATCCCTTGTATATAGCACAACTACTGAGTATGGGCAGGCCATCCACATCAAAGGACATTATAATCCCATTGTTTTCAACAATCATCACACCAATGATTGAATACGATGGACATTTTTTCATGTTCCTCACCACACATCTTCCAGGGATGATTTACTCTAGTGTATCATTTTTGCCACACTGAGATTCCACACATCTTTTGGATCATACATAAGTATTCTTTGTGATGCATAACCATTAGGAGTTCCCTTCAAGGTGTTATACAAGATGCATGTGTGATACAGCTTCCTGTGATGCACCCAGTAAGTACACATCTCATTGACAACACTGATGGCATGAGTTACATTCTTGCAAATGTGGATTATGGCATTTATATGTCATGTAAACCTCCCAACTAGCCAGGGTTGCTCATAATTTAAACTACAGGTGTAACAGTGTACTTCTTAACACCTCCCCGAAAGTGGCCATTTCTGAGGAAGGTGTGCTTGAGTCCCCTTAAAGATTACTGACAAATCATTACAGCTATACAAGTGTATTCATGCAGAACATGTGTAATAATTCACAATAGTCCAACCAAACAACAGATGCCCGGGAGACCCTCGCACGGCCAAACAGTCAAGTTGGGCAATCAAAAAAAGCCAGCGAGCATCAGCAGGATTCAAATCAGAAAGGTTTTATTGTATATACATGTAGGGATGAAAAATCACCCTACACACATCAAACCGGTTTCGGCTCCCAGGAGCCTTCTTCAGTGACATACAAAAAATACAAATGAAAATCAAAGTATCAGAATGCAGCCATATAAATACAGATGGGCTATCCATTTAAACCAATCACAGCACCACATAAATAATCATTATTACAATTGAGCATTGAGGCCAGGTGGAAACAAAGCCCCAAGTTTTATAATCCATTTCCTTTCCTTGGAGCTTAGTAATTCAAGCCAGTGCTGTTTATTCAAACATCTACCCTTGATACAATCAATGGTGGCAAATTTGAAAGAAGCTGAGGCATGTTTTAGGCAATGTTTATATAATGCATTGTTAATACGTTTATTTTTAATGTCACTCAAATGCTCACAAATTCTAAGCCGGAAAGGCCTGGAGGTCTTCCCGACATAGAAAGCAGAGCAATTACAGGTCACCAAATAGATGACCCACTCAGTGTTACAATTACCCCAAAAATTAATATCAAAAACAGCAGACGTGTTTGTAATAATGATTATTTATGTGGTGCTGTGATTGGTTTAAATGGATAGCCCATCTGTATTTATATGGCTGCATTCTGATACTTTGATTTTCATTTGTATTTTTTGTATGTCACTGAAGAAGGCTCCTGGGAGCCGAAACCGGTTTGATGTGTGTAGGGTGATTTTTCATCCCTACATGTATATACAATAAAACCTTTCTGATTTGAATCCTGCTGATGCTCGCTGGCTTTTTTTGATTGCCCAACTTGACTGTTTGGCCGTGCGAGGGTCTCCCGGGCATCTGTTTTTTGGTTGGACTACTGGTTGCTCAGCTGCTGGGAACCGTTGTCGGCGTTTTTCAAATCCTAGTTAATTTTTTACTTTATTATTGTATCTGTATGCAGCCTTGTTTTATTTAGCCAGTTTGGACTTATTGCTGACATTATAGACTTTATTTTGTTGGCAACAAGTGAACAGCCGTTTTCGGCGGTTCTGTTACCTTTGGGTTACGTCCGGATCTTCACGCAACTGCATTTCCTGTGCGTTTTTGGCGTACTTTTTCCTTGGAACAGCTTTTCGCATCAACGCCAGCTTTGAATTACGATTTTTGCTCTTTGGGCTAAACGAACTAATTTGTGTGTGTTATATTACACTTTATCTGTTTTGTTCATGGTTATTCCATCGGACTATCGTCTTTTCCTTGATGTTCATATGTATATGGGGCATGTGTGGGTAAGTTTACAGTTGGGCGCAATTACACTGATACAGTCATATTTTTCGTGACTATTGTGTACACACTATATAACATTACTGAGTTGATACTTGCAGTTTGTTTGAACGCCATTCAAACTCTTTTGGATTTATTTGGCGTTAGTCAAATGTTATCTTTGTTATATTTATTTATACCACATTTATTCATATTTTTTTGTTTATGGTTGGTATAGGCAAGCTGCAAGTTTTATGTCTTAACTTTGTTTGAAGTGCATTGTGTGTCTGTGTCTGATTATACAGCTTGTCTAAGAGCTGAAACCTATACACTTATTCAGCATATATAGTGGTTTTTGACAATATCCAAATGGTGAATTGTTATAGTACATTGGATACTGTCAATGAAGTTTTATGCATTGTGAAAACGGAATTTAAACAATATTTATGATCGTTGAGGGGGCAGTTGCATGGCTATATATTGTCTTGCATATTTGAGCCCATTATTATAGGTCATATATGATATATATAAGCCAGTTTGTGTCAGCTGTGCTGCTTTATTTGTATAGCACTCATCGTGTCATGATTTCCACATGTGATTTCAGTTTTCTTTTTTGAGACTAAAGTCAGGGCCCCAGCAGTATTTCTGTTTGTATTATTTGCTGTTTGGCAAACATTTGTTGGGGATGAAAGATAGTTTTTGGGTCCAGTTTTTTATGATACTATTCAATAGTTTATTGATGTCCACATATGTTACATGTGAGATGTACACCCAATATGATTTGGGGGACTTGTTTTAGTTTTCTGATATAGGCATAATGTTGCCCATTTTAGATATATACATATTGACATTGTTGAGCCATTATTGCTTTGGTGCCAAAAATTGTTTGTCATCACATATTTAGGGGTGTTTATCTGTGGATATTTTGCTGATTGATACAACATATAAATTGTTGATTCTTGGTATTATTTTGTAATGTTAGGGTGTTGGTCCAACTTTTTATGGTCTGGCACTGTTTACAATTGGCCTTTGGATTATTTCTGTTCTATTGGGATATGTCTACACCAATACGCAGCAAGACGACTTGAAAGTAGTTGTTTGATTGGTTTGGCTGCTATATTGTATTGGGTCATTTAGTGGTGTATTGATCCAGAAGACTTATACACAGTAACAGTTGACATATTGTTATTTGGTGTATAATGGTCTTTTTTTGGACAATTAGAAGTTTTGGTTTCATAATTGTTTAGACATTCCTTTTAGTTTCTTTGGCCTTTTTGATAGACACGCTAAATATCGGCTCATCTTCCACAGGACACTTCATATTTGGTGATATCTATTTTTGTCAAATTTTGGGATAAAAAAGATGGCCCTTTCACCTATTATACAGGGTCTATCGGCTGATATGGATGACTTAACGGTGTTTGGCATAGATAAACATGGCTTGTTAACTACTACCAATATTTTGGAATCTGATTTGGATGCACAATGTGATATGTTTTTCAATAAAATGGGTAACAATATGAAAATGGTTAGGAATAATGTGTGGCATTTACGTCTATTTAAAGCATACCAGCAAAAACACATTACCCCCCGGGGCCTTAGGGTTAGGGTACAACCTTTGGTTTCTCAGATTGATGACCAGCTTATTGAGGATTGGGGTCATATTCAGCAGTTGGCCTCCTCTAAATTTGTGGATGCCTTGGCCAGTTTTTATGAGCGCAAGGTGCAACAAGGGGTCAAAGATTTGGAAACCATTTGTTTGGAGGCAAAGAAATTTGAAGTTTGTGATTCATTTTTGACACAGATTAAAAAACTTACCACAGATTTGTCTAAGTTGGAAAGTACATTGAAAGACAGGAAAATTAAGAAATTTCTTAGGGATGTGGGGGACTATGAGAGGGGTAAACCCTTTGATACATCAAAGAATGTCACCTTCAAATTACCTAGAGAGGGGAATAAGTATGACAACAGGTCATCCACACCTAAAAGAAAAAGGCAGAAATCGATTCTTAAGAAAAATACTGGTTTTTCAATAAGTACCTCAGGTGAGGATACTTCCTCTAATACTGAAGGTG
Source organism: Protopterus annectens (assembly GCF_019279795.1). NCBI lineage: Eukaryota > Metazoa > Chordata > Ceratodontiformes > Protopteridae > Protopterus > Protopterus annectens. The sequence goes on from NC_056734.1 coordinate 91,848,828, forward strand.
AATCTGATATACATTCCAGAGAAGGGTCACCTAAAGCAAAAAGGGACAATTTTTCACACCCTCCCAATTCAAATACAGACGAGGGGGGCGGAAACATAAGAAACGATATATCCAAACCAAGTCTGGAGACACTTTTGAAGATCATGACACAACATTAAGTTCCCATTCAAATGTTCACAATATTTCATCGGTTGAATTGACCGATGCACAACTTAATATATTGAATAAAGGGCTCAATTTTGTCCCAGGGTTTTTTGTTTCTGAACAATCCTTGGCTCAGGATGTGATTAACTTTTGTCGAATATTGAACTTGAATTTGTTTTTTGATAACAGTAATTGTGATGTTTTTGGTGATAGATGTCATGATTTCAGGTTTAAAAAGTCAACATTTAATCCACCTATGTCACACCTAGTGGGGGTATTTCAAAAAAATGTTCTGCAGGACATACATTGTCATCTCAAAGATTTTCCAATTCTTTATAATAATTTGTCTGTTGATGAAATGTCCAGTCTAAATGAGCTTATTAACAATAAAGACCTTGTTATCATCCAGGCTGATAAAGGTGGAGCGGTGGTTGTATTGGATAAGGTTACCTATGATAGTGAAGTTATGAGACAATTGGGTGATATGCAGTATTATAGGCAGATGCCCTTGGATCCTTCACCACATTTTCAACATAAAATTTGTGAATTTCTAACTGAGGCAGTTGAGGAGGGTATTATTACCCAATATACCAAAGAGCAACTAATAGTTGACTCACCTAGTAAACAATATATATATATGTTACCGAAGATCCATAAACATCCCACAAATCCACCAGGTCGACCCATCGTCTCGGGACATGGGTCACTTACTGAACCACTGTCCTAATATTTAACCCAATATTTAAAACCTTTATTGGGTTTTATTAGAGCCAGAATTCAAGATACCACCCAATTCCTGGATATTATTAATAACTCTCAACTGGAATCACATTGGCTTTTATGTACCTTGGATATTACTTCCTCTGTACGAATATTCCACACTGGGCAGGCTTACAAGCGTTGGATTATTGGCTGGCTAGGTCAGGTTTATACCAACCTGGATTTAACACATTTCTTATATGCCTTACAGAATATGTTTTATCCAGTAACGTTTTCTATTTTCAGAATCATTGTTATTGGCAAACTAAAGGTACTGCTATGGGTGCATCTTTTGCACCCATATATGCAGATCTTTTTATGGCATATGTTGAAGAAATTGTCATCTATGACCACAGCCATAATATCTACATGTGTGAGATGGATATTTGGCGTCGTTATCTGGATGACTGTTGGTTGGTGTGGAAGGCTGATGAAGGCTATCTAATGGAGTTCCTTGGATATCTCAATGACAATATATGGGGGATAGAATTTAAGTTGACTCATCATAGGAACAGGATGGTATTTCTTGATGTAGAAATCAATAGAAATGAGGATAATACCTTATCAACCAGGATGTTCAGGAAATTCCCAGAATTTAATTCATTGTTACATGCTACCAGCTTCCACCCACAACATGTCATCCAGAATATACCCAAATCACAATTTCTTAGAGCCAGGAGAATTTGTTCCAGCCAGCAATCCTTTTTTGATGCCCAGGAGGATTTGACACAGAGATTTATTAGGAGGGGGTATCGCCCAGGTACAGTTTATTTAGCAAAAAGATCTGTGTCTAATATCAACAGGGATGATTTATTATCATATAGAGACAAGGAAAATAACAAAAGGCCACAACCCTTGCGTTTGGTGACCACATATGGACGCAATACACAGGGTTTTAAAAATATCATACACAGACATTGGAATGTTCTCAAAGCTGATCACAAACTTAATCTTTTGCTTCCTGATACATGTTCCTTTTCATTCAGAAGGGGACAGACTATGGGTTCCAAATTTATTCATTATAAAAGAGTTGGTTCTGATTTCTCTACTTCTACCCAGTTGTCGCTCATGGGCAAACCTATTGTTGGATGCATGCCTTGTGGACATTGTTCTTTTTGTGTTCGTGTTTTACGCACCAATGAATTTAGTAGCAAAAACACGTCTGCTGTTTTTGATATTAATTTTTGGGGTAATTGTAACACTGAGTGGGTCATCTATTTGGTGACCTGTAATTGCTCTGCTTTCTATGTCGGGAAGACCTCCAGGCCTTTCCGGCTTAGAATTTGTGAGCATTTGAGTGACATTAAAAATAAACGTATTAACAATGCATTATATAAACATTGCCTAAAACATGCCTCAGCTTCTTTCAAATTTGCCACCATTGATTGTATCAAGGGTAGATGTTTGAATAAACAGCACTGGCTTGAATTACTAAGCTCCAAGGAAAGGAAATGGATTATAAAACTTGGGGCTTTGTTTCCACCTGGCCTCAATGATCAATTGTAATAATGATTATTTATGTGGTGCTGTGATTGGTTTAAATGGATAGCCCATCTGTATTTATATGGCTGCATTCTGATACTTTGATTTTCATTTGTATTTTTTGTATGTCACTGAAGAAGGCTCCTGGGAGCCGAAACCGGTTTGATGTGTGTAGGGTGATTTTTCATCCCTACATGTATATACAATAAAACCTTTCTGATTTGAATCCTGCTGATGCTCGCTGGCTTTTTTTGATTGCCTAATAATTCACAATCACATATTTTATGTCAATGACACAGATTAATGGTGGTATTATTCTGATATGGTCCATGATTGTGCATGCTTCTGTCTACTGTTGTCCATAAGCCTGCTGCTATGTGTCCTGATGGGTTGAGATCTGTGCTGACATCGCATTCATAATCAAGCAACTCATTTTTCACATTTTCACAATATGCACATACCATCTATTATATATAACATCCTTGCTAAATGTCCTCTCCAGTGATGATGTCAGGGTGTATATATAACAACCAATCATCTCCATTGCTATGTGGCTTTGTATGACAGTCACATAATATACAATGACTGTGTGATGTTATGAATGAACCCACAAAGGGGAGATGTAAGCAGCAGTACATACTGCATTATGTACATATGTGATTACTGTTCATGCTACAGCTGTCTTGACTTTGGGGTGTACATACATTGACATGCCATTCATTATCTGGTGTATATTACCATCTTTTATTTGCCCTCTGTCCTTTCTTTAGTCCTACCTTTCATGTCTGTGGCCCTTTTCAATACACACACTTCCCCAGACTAGTGTATTTATAATGCAGTCTATGTACTCTTGGTTAACACCACAAAACATTTATTTCAGTATGTTAAAAAAATGCGTAGTGTACATTGCAGTGAGTACACTTTCCTATAATCTGTTAGTACTGCAGTCATTGCCTTAGCCCAGGTGGTCACTGTGTCTGTCTGCACTATCTCGCAGAACATGTTTGCCCGTAGGTGAACTTCTATCCATGTCTAAATGTGTTTGTGCTGCTTTACGTGGTTTCCTGGCTGGCAACACTGCTGCTGGCCATGAAACCTTGCTTGTATCCATGTAAGCACAATGTGTGGCATGCATATGCAATTACCGCTGCTGCTCATCGTACTAACATGTAAACTCCATGTAGCCTTCATGCTTAGCCTACACAGAGGTTATTGAATCCCCAGGTCATGTTTACCAATGATCAGCTGATAAAGTCTTTACACCTTTCATGCAGTATGATCAAATTGTAACTGTTGCTTGCTCAGTCCACGAGTCTTTAATAATTCTACCTTTTATAAAACATGCCCCCAGATTCTCAAAAGCTTGCACGGAGTGCAAGATGAGTGCAGGAGTCCGTGCAGGCAATATGTCTGCCGTGCGATCCAGGAACAGCCTGCAAGGGCGTGCACGACAGCTCCAGCACTAATCCTGCACAGACTAAGCCCTGGTATGCAAATCACTTCATCTGCAGGAGAAATTCATGCAAATGAGTTGATTTTGCAATCCAGAAAGCTTGCAATAGTCCGTGCAAGACTAGTGCAATCTGCAGAAATGTATTCGGTTAGTTACCGAGTACATTACTGCAAATTCCAAAATGGAGCTATGACAGCTCCAAATAAAGGCTGCATATCATTGAGGAAGCATGCCAATGGCCAAGTATAAGGCCATTGGCATTGCAAACTGTGTAAAAAATGAAAAAGTCAACTTTTGTTTTCGTCGATCCCGGCTGTTTAAGCATAGGGCAGCAGTGCGCAAATGGGATCGAGGGTAAAAATAAGAAAATAAACTTAAAATAAGCATTCTAACTAAAATCAGTATTCTGCCATGCAAGTCAATGGCAGGCAGAAGACAACCTGGCCAGTGAGTAATGGTTGCTAAGGGGGGAGGCTCAGTGTGAGACATGTAACTAAGCATTAGCAGGCAATCCTATGCAAATGAGGGGAAGGATAGTGGATCCCAGATTTCCCCAGGGTGTGAGGCAGGTCCCAAGAGTGTAAGAGTATAAATAGCTGAGTGCAAGACTAGGATATAGGTGACATCATGGGGGAGGGTGTCAGGCATACTGTAAGTGGATTGGAGCCCTGTGGCTCAGGATTGCCCCTAGCTTAGCACAGCTCAGCTAGAGGTGTGTCCAAACCTGCCTAGCACCCTTTACAAAGTGGAAGTGGGTGTGCACACCGCACACCAGGTTTTACAGGAAGAAAAAGGAAGTTAAACCAGGAAATAGCAGTTATGTGCACATTTGAGCACTCCATTTGCGCGGTGTGCACGCAGGCTTAAACAGGGAGGAAATGGGAAGGGAAAACAGCAGTAGGAAGGTAATCAAGGAGAACTAGCTTAGCTGGCATGTGAAATGCATCAGAATCAGCCAATTACACAGACAGCAGACCAGCCCAGCCCAGAACACTACTATAAACTAAGCAAACACCTTCCCCTCTGTTTTTTCCACACTCTACACTACCGGTGTAAACAAGTGGGGAAATTTTAACAAACAAACCTACAAAATGAGAAGGGCTGCAGCAGGCAACATAGAACAACATGTGCAAGAGGCTGAGGGTGGTGAAGATGTGAATGCCGCTGAACAATCCACAGTAAGGAGACGGAGAAGAGTGCACAGACCCAGGGTAACCTACCAGGAGCAACATGAGCTGGAGATAGTGGAGCGCTATAGGGTGGATAGAGACCTCCTACAGCAAATTGTTGAGCTATGCTGACCACACCTCACACATCAAACTGGCCTAGGGGAACCCATCCTAGTGGATACCAAGGTATGTGTAGGCCTAGGTATACTAGCCACAGGTACCTCCCAAAGCACAACTGGGGATATTATGGGCATCTCACAGGCATCAGCATCCACGGTATTCCACCAGTTCCTTGATGCCATGGCAGCACATGCCAGTGAGAACGTATATTTCCTCAACACATGTGAGGTGTTGACCAGCAATATGTGTCTCTTCCACCAAATAGCAGAATACCCTGGGGTAGTGGGTGCTATAGACTGCACACACATATGCATCAAAGCACCACCCGGTAAGCAGGGTAGGGACTACAACAACCGCAGGGGCATCCCCTCCATCAACTGCCATTTTGTATATGATGCCCAGGGCATTATAATGAATGTGTGTGCTGGCTGCCCTGAAAGTTATGATGATTCACACATATGGCATCTGACGCAGCTGTACCACAGATTGCCAATGTGGACATCCCCTACGGCCACCTAGTGGGGATGCTGGGTACCCACTGGAGCCATGGCTGATGACACCCATCAGAAATGCACACACACCTGAACAACAACACCATAATGAGGCACACGCAAAGGCCAGACATATAATAGAGCATGCTCAGGTCACAGTTCCTGTGTCTGGACACATCCGGTGGAGCCTTGTAGTACTCACCAGCTACATGTACCCAAACTGTTATGGTATGTGCTATGCTACACAATATGATCCTGTGGAAACAGCTGCAGAAGGAACAGCATGGGGCAGGGGCATACAGCCCCCCACCAATGCCAAGGCATGTACACGCACAGAGTGACTCGGGGGAGGAACAACCTGAGCCTGCCCCAGTAGGCAGAAGGAGGCGTGCCAAGTATGGCCTGGCCATGGCAAAGAAGCAATGCATAGCATATACACTGATGCAGTAGGGACCCAGGGAATGACACCTCTCTCTGACTCGCACAGACAGTAAAAGGAATGCCAAACATGACACTACCTGTGCTCAACCATGTATAGGGAGTGTACTATGCGCATCCGACATAAGCAGCCCTTCAGCACCGTCCTCAAGTATGGCATACCCTCAAGGTAAGTCAATCAACCCACCAATTGCCAAATGGAGCAGAATCTGTTGTTACCTGTAGCTATGATATGGATTTGAGCATGCAAGGGAATTGGGTGGGCGAATGTTATGGCAGCAGACAGTAGACACACACAGTGGCACCATGACATCTGTAACACATACTGGAGTCACCATAGTAGCCAGTACTACACAGGGTGACAAAACCCACTGCAGGAAATGGGCTGTGTGACTTGTGTCCATAAGACCCACACATGCCAGTCAGGAAGGTGTAAATACCCAACAACAGTTTCAGCCAGCAGGACAGGTGTAGACAAACACAAACAAATGCTGTACTATGGCTTCTGAATGAGCCCTATGGTTAACCCCTCCCCCAGGCCTACACAGATAGACCACAGCAGGCCACGCAGTTGGATGTAAGTTGTGAAGGCTAGGAAGTCAGAATCTAATATGTTGGTAATTAAAGCTAAGATCTGTAGTACACTGGTATGCCTCTAGCCAGCACGATAGGTAAGACTACAGACTGAAATGGAGTACCTGACATACCAGTACAGTCCTAGCAAATGTGTACAAGTGTCAGGTGTGTCCCCCCATCCTACGTACACTTATAGTAACAGTCAGGTGTGCCCCCGCACTCCTGTGTAGAAATGTAGAAACAGTTAGGGTCCCCCCCCGTTATACAGAAATGTAGCAACAGTCAATGCCAAATGACCGATGGATACCCTGCAGACACAGCATGCTACCTGTCAGTGTACAACACAAAGGTCAGCACCGCAGTACAAACTACCTGGACTTGATCCACACATGCAATACAGATGGCCATACTGGGCATGCTCCCACACTTAGAGGAATGAAGGCAATGTCAGTCAACAACATACTGAGAGGTCATACTGGGCATGCTCACACACTTAAACACATGAAGGCCATGTCTGCAAACATCAGTGGACCAGACATATCTGGCAGTTGCAGTTTTTAATGCAGACATGTCAGTAAGCACCACTCCTGCATCTCACACACAGTGGATAGGAATACAGACACATATGTAAGGACAACACACTATAATAAGTCAAAGGTAGATGGATATAGATGTGTGGAAGAGGGTGACTGTGACAAGGAGCCATCCAGGCCTGTCCCACCCAGCACACAGCCAAAGGGCCCCAAACACATGAGGTGCAGATATCACTCACTGCAGATACTAGCCACCAGTATCTGTCAGCATGACAGACTATGTGGTGCACGTGCCAGCTGTGCAACATGGCTGTACAAGGAAGTAGTCATCTAGTAGCTGTATACACGTACCTGTGACATATGACCCCGTGTGTGCCCGCATGTGGCATGTCAACCCCTACATGAATGGGTTATGGCCCATGCACACACCGCCCTCCCCATAGCAGTATTATGGCAAGCCTGCTGAGGTCATCCAATGTGTAATACACCTTTGGGAGAGCTGTAGCTCAGTAATCTCCATGGCGCATCCCATAACTGTGTACTGCTGTACTGATAAACTAGTTAGGTAGTAGTTCTAAGCCCAGACTTGACAAATGTGTGTGTGTGTGTGTGTGTGTGTGTGTGTGTGTGTGTGTGTGTGTGTGTGTGTGTGTGTGTGTGTGTGTGTGTGTCTCTGACTGTTGAGAGAGCAATGATTTTTTAGGCTACTCACACTCCATACAATTCATATACTCAACTTTGGCAAGGCTGCTGATGTCACTCACCTAGAAATACACCTCTGGGAAATTCATAACCCAGTAATCTCCATAGCACATCCTGTAACTGCATACTGCTGTAGTGTGATAAAGTGGTTAGGTAGGTGTTCTAACCCCAGACTTGGCAACTGTAAATGTGTGTCTGACTGAGTAGAGAGCAATGCTTTTTAGGCTACACAAACTCCATACAACTCATATACTCAACTTTGGCAAGGCTGTTGATGTCACTCACCTAGAAATACACCTCTGGGAAATTTATAACCCAGTAATCTCCATAGTGTGTCCTGTAACTGTGTACTGCTGTAGTGTGATAAAGTGGTTAGGTAGGTGTTCTAACCCCAGACTTGGCAACTGTGTGTGTGTGTGTGTGTGTGTTTGTGTGTCTCTGTCTGCCTTAGACTGAGTAGAGAACAATGCTTTTTAGGGTACTCATACACCTTAGAATTCATATACTCAACTTTGGCAAGGCTGCTGATGTCACCCACCTAGAAATACATCTCTGGTAAAGTTGTAGCTCAGTAATCTCTGTAGCGCATCCTGTAACTGTGTATATATATATATATATATATATATATATATATATATATATATATATATATATATACATATCTAGATATGTTGTATCTGTTTAGATATTAATATAGGTACACACACATACATCTAGATGTTGGTATACATTCTCTGTACTGTTGCATGACTGTAGTGGATGATATGTTTCTGCAAACATCATATACCTTTGTATCTGTCATGACTTAGTGGTAAATCAGTTTTTGTCTATGGTGTGCAGGGTCCTTGGTTTGAGCCTTGCAAGAGCTGTCTATTATGTTGCTGGGCAGAATACGGCCCATTGGATACACAGTGATTAAGGCACGTTAAAGCAGTTGTAAGCAGGTTTGCGCGGGTTTGTGCGGAACTAAGCAATGCCTACACAGGTTAAGCAATTCAGCAGCTAGTATAAGAAACTGTAACCAGAATTTAGGATTGCTTACCTCCACACAAACCCGCGTACAGCTGCTTTACAGTGCCTTAATCACTCTGTATCCATTGGCCCTTGTTCTACCTAGCAACAAAATAAACAACCTCTGCTAGGCTCAAACCCAGGACCATGCACATCATAGTCCAAGTGATTTACCTCTAAGCCATCTCAGATATACATAACCCTGCTGTATTCACAAACATATCATCCAGCCCAGTCATACAACAGTACAGAGAATGTATTCCAACATGTAGATGTATGTGTGTGTGTGAAACTTTATTAATGTCTAAACAGATACAACATATTGATACATGTAAATAAATATATATATATATATATATATATATATATATATTTATATATATATATATATATATATATATACATACACATATATGTAAGCAGATACATATATCTATATAAATATATATGAACATACATCTGAAGATAAAGTGGGAACATAGCAGAAATATATATGTCCACATACTCCATTAATGGGGTTGACAGGCGAAAACAACATACGTCATGCACGAATAGGTATTTCCCTCCCACAGCCAAACATATCTTTCCTGCAATACACTACCAACTGTTGCAGATCCCATAACCAGGACCTTACACGGCAAGAGCACAAGATGTTAACAGTACTCCATCCCACGTGTATGATGTCAGGCTGGCATTAGTAACATATCATGCAGTACAGTCAGGCTCATGATGACTCCCATTTTGCAGTCATCTGTTACCTTTGTTAGCCAGAGTCATGTACTGTTGGCCTGTACTTCAGGGATGTAGATGCCAAACAACAGTGGTCCCAGGATTGAACCCTGAGGTACTCCACTTGTCACTTGTCTGGGGATGGATTTCAAGTCAGTTACACCTACAGTTTGGGTTCTGTCAGTAAGCCATGTGGCAAACCAGTGACTGGCATAGGGATGTATGGCCAGATTAGTATGTTAATCTATGTTTCCAGACTGGGGGATGGTGTTGAAGGGCTTGGCGAGGTCCACATTGGCTTTGTGGATTGCCTTACCCTCTTCAACAGCTATGCAGACTGAGTCAAACAGTCAATCAGTTTCATTAGACAAGACTGGCCCTCCATGAGCCCAATCTGTGTAGGGTCCAGTGTTTGAGGGTTGCCAATGTCTGCGTTCAAAACATCCCTGATAATGCATTCCATGGCCATGCAGATCAGACTCATCAGACTGATGTGACGGTAGTTCCAGGGATCACAGGTGGCTCTCCTCCTTGTGGAGTGGGATAACTGCAGCTGTGCGCCACTCAGTGGGCACCAGGCCTGATGCAAGGCTATGATTACACATGACAGTTAGGTGAGTTGCCATTCCATTTTGTAGTTTGTGTAGTACACAGCCCAGGATGTCATCTGGTCCCATGGATGCTGTTTTCTTAGTTGTGGGTAGTGTGTTTTCTGCCTGTGTGGCCATGATTACTGGGCAATGGAACCCTTTACGTACTGACATGGGCCCTTTTTCGGGTGTGAGGGGGTGAATGTGGCACTAAATCAATCTGCCAGAATATTGATACATTCCATGGGAACAATCTGTGTAATGCTATTCTGTTGCAGCTCAGAGTACCTCTGAGCATTGCCAGTTAGAATTTGGACATAACTATAGCATGCTGTGTGGTTGTCTGTGGAATCTGCGGTGATTTTAGTTATATAATCAGCTTTGGAGGATTCCATGAGGGATCTCAACATCTTACTGGGGCTGGTAAGGGAGTTGTTTGCATCCTTGGATTATCCTTTTTTCTTCAAAAGTGTATACCATCTGTTCTATACTCTGTTAATGGCAGGAGACCACCAGACTGGCTTGATTATTTGGGTGGTGAGCATCGTGGTTCTATGTGGGATGTCAGGAATCATGCACAAGTGGCTGTATTCATACAGTGCTTTAGTGCAGGATTCATCAGTTGAACTGTCAGCTCCTGTCTCCATGGGTTTTACAAACACTGTCACTTCTGCCTTGAATAGCATGAAGTTGGCCTTGGAGAGGTCTTTTACATTTTATGGACAACTGTATATACATTCCTTTCACATGTTCAGTTGGATTAGCCTATGGTGGAATTACTTTGGTGGAACCGCAGTCCCATGTACTGTTGTGATGGCTTAGTGGTTACTTACTGTGACTATAGTGTAGAGAGTCCTGGGTTCATGACCTGCAAAGGCAGGTTATTTTTGTTCTGGCCAGAACAGCGGTTAATGCATACAGACTAATTAGGGCAATTTAGGTTAGTCACACTCAATACAATTCAAATGCCCGACTTTGGCAATCCTGCTGATGTCAATCACTGTGAAGTACACCTTTGGGAAAACAATACTCCAGCAATCTCTGTGGTGTGTGCTATAATAGCGTAATCCTGTAGTGTGATATGGAACACTGGTAGGGGTTCTATTCTCACACATGGTAGTTGTGGATGCTTTTGTGTCTGTTCCTATGCCTGTGTAGAGAGCAATGCATGTTTGGCTAGTCACTCACACTACAATTCATTCGCTCTACTTTGGCAGTCCTGCTGATGTCACTCACTGTGACATAAACCTTTGGGGAAAAAGTACTCCAGTAATCTCTGTGGCGCATGCTGTAATGGCATAGTGCTGTAGTGTAATAACTAGTTAGGTAGGGGTTCTAATTCCAGATGTGACAGGTGTGTGTGTGTGTGTGTGTGTGTGTGTGTGTGTGTGTGTGTGTGTGTGTGTGTGTCTCTGACTGTCGAGAGAGCAATGATTTTTTTAGGCTACTCACACTCCATACAATTCATATACTCAACTTTGGCAAGGCTGCTGATGTCACTCACCTAGAAATACACCTCTGGGAAATTCATAACCCAGTAATCTCCATAGCACATCCTGTAACTGCATACTGCTGTAGTGTGATAAAGTGGTTAGGTAGGTGTTCTAACCCCAGACTTGGCAACTGTAAATGTGTGTCTGACTGAGTAGAGAGCAATGCTTTTTAGGCTACACAAACTCCATACAACTCATATACTTAACGTTGGCAAGGCTGTTGATGTCACTCACCTGGAAATACACCTCTGGGAAATTTGTAACCCAGTAATCTCCATAGTGTGTCCTGTAACTGTGTATTGCTGTAGTATGATAAAGTGGTTAGGTAGGTGTTCTAACCCCAGACTTGGCAACTGTGTGTGTGTGTGTGTGTGTGTGTCTGTGTGTTTGTGTGTCTCTGTCTGCCTTAGACTGAGTAGAGAACAATGCTTTTTAGGGTACTCATACACCTTAGAATTCATATACTCAACTTTGGCAAGGCTGCTGATGTCACCCACCTAGAAATACATCTCTGGTAAAGTTGTAGCTCAGTAATCTCTGTAGCGCATCCTGTAACTGTGTGTGTGTATATATATATATATATATATATATATATATATATATATATATATATATATATATATACATATCTAGATATGTTGTATCTGTTTAGATATTAATATAGGTACACACACATACATCTAGATGTTGGTATACATTCTCTGTACTGTTGCACGACTGTAGTGGATGATATGTTTCTGCAAACATCATATACCTTTGTATCTGTCATGACTTAGTGGTAAATCAGTTTTTGTCTATGGTGTGCAGGGTCCTTGGTTTGAGCCTTGCAAGAGCTGTCTATTATGTTGCTGGGCAGAATACGGCCCATTGGATACACAGTGATTAAGGCACGTTAAAGCAGTTGTAAGCAGGTTTGTGCGGAACTAAGCAATGCCTACACAGGTTAAGCAATTCAGCAGCTAGTATAAGAAACTGTAACCAGAATTTAGGATTGCTTACCTCCGCACAAACCCGTGTACAGCTGCTTTACAGTGCCTTAATCACTCTGTATCCATTGGCCCTTGTTCTACCTAGCAACAAAATAAACAACCTCTGCTAGGCTCAAACCCAGGACCATGCACATCATAGTCCAAGTGATTTACCTCTAAGCCATCTCAGATATACATAACCCTACTGTATTCACAAACATATCATCCAGCCCAGTCATACAACAGTACAGAGAATGTATTCCAACATGTAGATGTATGTGCGTGTGTGAAACTTTATTAATGTCTAAACAGATACAACATATTGATACATGTAAATAAATAAATATATATATATATATATATATATATATATATATATATATATATATATATATATATATCCATACACATATATGTAAGCAGATACATATATCTATACAGGTATATATGAACATACGTCTGAAGATAAAGTGGGAACATAGCAGAAATATATATGTCCACATGCTCCATTAATGGGGTTGACAGGCAAAAACAACATACGTCATGCACGAATAGGTATTTCCCTCCCACAGCCAAACATATCTTTCCTGCAATACACTACCAACTGTTGCAGATCCCATAACCAGGACCTTACACGGCAAGAGCACAAGATGTTAACAGTACTCCATCCCACCTGTATGATGTCAGGCTGGCATTAGTAACATATCATGCAGTAGAGTCAGGCTCATGATGACTCCCATTTTGCAGTCATCTGTTACCTTTGTTCGCCAGAGTCATGTACTGTTGGCCTGTACTTCAGGGATGTAGATGCCAAACAACAGTGGTCCCAGGATTGAACCCTGAGGTACTCCACTTGTCACTTGTCTGGGGATGGATTTGAAGTCAGTTACACCTACAGTTTGGGTTCTGTCAGTAAGCCATGTGGCAATCCAGTGACTGGCATAGGGATGTATGGCCAGATTAGTATGTTAATCTATGTTTCCAGACTGGGGGATGGTGTTGAAGGGCTTGGCGAGGTCCACATTGGCTTTGTGGATTGCCTTACCCTCTTCAACAGCTATGCAGACTGAGTCAAACAGACAATCAGTTTCATTAGACAAAACTGGCCCTCCATGAGCCCAATCTGTGTAGGGTCCAGTGTTTGAGGGTTGCCAATGTCTGCGTTCAAAACATCCCTGATAATGCATTCCATGGCCATGCAGATCAGACTCATCAGACTGATGTGACGGTAGTTCCAGGGATCACAGGTGGCTCTCCTCCTTGTGGAGTGGGATAACTGCAGCTGTGCGCCACTCAGTAGGCACCAGGCCTGATGCAAGGCTATGATTACACATGACAGTTAGGTGAGTTGCCATTCCATTTTGTAGTTTGTGTAGTACACAGCCCAGGATGTCATCTGGTCCCATGGATGCTGTTTTTTTAGTTGTGGGTAGTGTGTTTTCTGCCTGTGTGGCCATGATTACTGGGCAATGGAACCCTTTACGTACTGACATGGGCCCTTTTTCGGGTGTGAGGGGGTGAATGTGGCACTAAATCAATCTGCCAGAATATTGATACAGTCCATGGGAACAATCTGTGTAATGCTATTCTGTTGCAGCTCAGAGTACCTCTGAGCATTGCCAGTTAGAATTTGGACATAACTATAGCATGCTGTGTGGTTGTCTGTGGAATCTGCGGTGATTTTAGTTATATAATCAGCTTTGGAGGATTCCATGAGGGATCTCAACATCTTACTGGGACTGGTAAGGGAGTTGTTTGCATCCTTGGATTATCCTTTTTTCTTCAACAGTGTATACCATCTGTTCTATACTCTGTTAATGGCAGGAGACCACCAGACTGGCTTGATTATTTGGGTGGTGAGCATCGTGGTTCTATGTGGGATGTCAGGAATCATGCACAAGTGGCTGTATTCATACAGTGCCTTAGTGCAGGATTCATCAGTTGAACTGTCAGCTCCTGTCTCCATGGGTTTTACAAACACTGTCACTTCTGCCTTGAATAGCATGAAGTTGGCCTTGGAGAGGTCTTTTACATTTTATGGACAACTGTATATACATTCCTTTCACATGTTCAGTTGGATTAGCCTATGGTGGAATTACTTTGGTGGAACCGCAGTCCCATGTACTGTTGTGATGGCTTAGTGGTTACTTACTGTGACTATAGTGTACAGAGTCCTGGGTTCATGACCTGCAAAGGCAGGTTATTTTTGTTCTGGCCAGAACAGCGGTTAATGCATACAGACTAATTAGGGCAATTTAGGTTAGTCACACTCAATACAATTCAAATGCCCGACTTTGGCAATCCTGCTGATGTCAATCACTGTGAAGTACACCTTTGGGAAAACAGTACTCCAGCAATCTCTGTGGTGTGTGCTATAATAGCGTAATCCTGTAGTGTGATATGGAACACGGGTAGGGGTTCTATTCTCACACATGGTAGTTGTGGATGCTTTTGTGTCTGTTCCTATGCCTGTGTAGAGAGCAATGCATGTTTGGCTAGTCACTCACACTACAATTCATTCGCTCTACTTTGGCAGTCCTGCTGATGTCACTCACTGTGACATAAACCTTTGGGGAAAAAGTACTCCAGTAATCTCTGTGGCGCATGCTGTAATGGCATAGTGCTGTAGTGTAATAACTAGTTAGGTAGGGGTTCTAATTCCAGATGTGACAGGTGTGTGTGTGTGTGTGTGTGTGTGTGTGTGTGTGTCTCTGACTGTCGAGAGAGCAATGATTTTTTAGGCTACTCACACTCCATACAATTCATATACTCAACTTTGGCAAGGCTGCTGATGTCACTCACCTAGAAATACACCTCTGGGAAATTCATAACCCAGTAATCTCCATAGCGCATCCTGTAACTGCATACTTCTGTAGTGTGATAAAGTGGTTAGGTAGGTGTTCTAACCCCAGACTTGGCAACTGTAAATGTGTGTCTGACTGAGTAGAGAGCAATGCTTTTTAGGCTACACAAACTCCATACAACTCATATACTTAACGTTGGCAAGGCTGTTGATGTCACTCACCTAGAAATACACCTCTGGGAAATTTATAACCCAGTAATCTCCATAGTGTGTCCTGTAACTGTGTATTGCTGTAGTATGATAAAGTGGTTAGGTAGGTGTTCTAACCCCAGACTTGGCAACTGTGTGTGTGTGTGTGTGTGTGTGTGTGTGTGTGTCTGTGTGTTTGTGTGTCTCTGTCTGCCTTAGACTGAGTAGAGAACAATGCTTTTTAGGGTACTCATACACCTTAGAATTCATATACTCAACTTTGGCAAGGCTGCTGATGTCACCCACCTAGAAATACATCTCTGGTAAAGTTGTAGCTCAGTAATCTCTGTAGCGCATCCTGTAACTGTGTATATATATATATATATATATATATATATATATATATATATATATATATATATATATATATACATATCTAGATATGTTGTATCTGTTTAGATATTAATATAGGTACACACACATACATCTAGATGTTGGTATACATTCTCTGTACTGTTGCACGACTGTAGTGGATGATATGTTTCTGCAAACATCATATACCTTTGTATCTGTCATGACTTAGTGGTAAATCAGTTTTTGTCTATGGTGTGCAGGGTCCTTGGTTTGAGCCTTGCAAGAGCTGTCTATTATGTTGCTGGGCAGAATACGGCCCATTGGATACACAGTGATTAAGGCACGTTAAAGCAGTTGTAAGCAGGTTTGCGCGGGTTTGTGTGGAACTAAGCAATTCCTACACAGGTTAAGCAATTCAGCAGCTAGTATAAGAAACTGTAACCAGAATTTAGGATTGCTTACCTCCGCACAAACCCGCGTACAGCTGCTTTACAGTGCCTTAATCACTCTGTATCCATTGGCCCTTGTTCTACCTAGCAACAAAATAAACAACCTCTGCTAGGCTCAAACCCAGGACCATGCACATCATAGTCCAAGTGATTTACCTCTAAGCCATCTCAGATATACATAACCCTGCTGTATTCACAGACATATCATCCAGCCCAGTCATACAACAGTACAGAGAATGTATTCCAACATGTAGCTGTATGTGTGTGTGTGAAACTTTATTAATGTCTAAACAGATACAACATATTGATACATGTAAATAAATATATATATATATATATATATATATATATATATATATATATATATTTATATATATATATATACATACACATATATGTAAGCAGATACATATATCTATATAGGTATATATGAACATACATCTGAAGATAAAGTGGGAACATAGCAGAAATATATATGTCCACATGCTCCATTAATGGGGTTGACAGGCAAAAACAACATACGTCATGCACGAATAGGTATTTCCCTCCCACAGCCAAACATATCTTTCCTGCAATACACTACCAACTGTTGCAGATCCCATAACCAGGATCTTACACGGCAAGAGCACAAGATGTTAACAGTACTCCATCCCACCTGTATGATGTCAGGCTGGCATTAGTAACATATCATGCAGTACAGTCAGGCTCATGATGACTCCCATTTTGCAGTCATCTGTTACCTTTGTTAGCCAGAGTCATGTACTGTTGGCCTGTACTTCAGGGATGTAGATGCCAAACAACAGTGGTCCCAGGATTGAACCCTGAGGTACTCCACTTGTCACTTGTCTGGGGATGGATTTCAAGTCAGTTACACCTACAGTTTGGGTTCTGTCAGTAAGCCATGTGGCAAACCAGTGACTGGCATAGGGATGTATGGCCAGATTAGTATGTTAATCTATGTTTCCAGACTGGGGGATGGTGTTGAAGGACTTGGCGAGGTCCACATTGGCTTTGTGGATTGCCTTACCCTCTTCAACAGCTATGTAGACTGAGTCAAACAGTCAATCAGTTTCATTAGACAAGACTGGCCCTCCATGAGCCCAATCTGTGTAGGGTCCAGTGTTTGAGGGTTGCCAATGTCTGCGTTCAAAACATCCCTGATAATGCATTCCATGGCCATGCAGATCAGACTCATCAGACTGATGTGATGGTAGTTCCAGGGATCACAGGTGGCTCTCCTCCTTGTGGAGTGGGATAACTGCAGCTGTGCGCCACTCAGTGGGCACCAGGCCTGATGCAAGGCTATGATTACACATGACAGTTAGGTGAGTTGCCATTCCATTTTGTAGTTTGTGTAGTACACAGCCCAGGATGTCATCTGGTCCCATGGATGCTGTTTTCTTAGTTGTGGGTAGTGTGTTTTCTGCCTGTGTGGCCATGATTACTGGGCAATGGAACCCTTTACGTACTGACATGGGCCCTTTTTCGGGTGTGAGGGGGTGAATGTGGCACTAAATCAATCTGCCAGAATATTGATACATTCCATGGGAGCAATCTGTGTAATGCTATTCTGTTGCAGCTCAGAGTACCTCTGAGCATTGCCAGTTAGAATTTGGACATAACTATAGCATGCTGTGTGGTTGTCTGTGGAATCTGCGTTGATTTTAGTTATATAATCAGCTTTGGAGGATTCCATGAGGGATCTCAACATCTTACTGGGGCTGGTAAGGGAGTTGTTTGCATCCTTGGATTATCCTTTTTTCTTCAACAGTGTATACCATCTGTTCTATACTCTGTTAATGGCAGGAGACCACCAGACTGGCTTGATTATTTGGGTGGTGAGCAGCGTGGTTCTATGTGGGATGTCAGGAATCATGCACAAGTGGCTGTATTCATACAGTGCTTTAGTGCAGGATTCATCAGTTGAACTGTCAGCTCCTGTCTCCATGGGTTTTACAAACACTGTCACTTCTGCCTTGAATAGCATGAAGTTGGCCTTGGAGAGGTCTTTTACATTTTATGGACAACTGTATATACATTCCTTTCACATGTTCAGTTGGATTAGCCTATGGTGGAATTACTTTGGTGGAACCGCAGTCCCATGTACTGTTGTGATGGCTTAGTGGTTACTTACTGTGACTATAGTGTACAGAGTCCTGGGTTCATGACTTGTAAAAAGGCAGGTTATTTTTGTTCTGGCCAGAACAGCGGTTAATGCATACAGACTAATTAGGGCAATTTAGGTTAGTCACACTCAATACAATTCAAATGCCTGACTTTGGCAATCCTGCTGATGTCAATCACTGTGAAGTACACCTTTGGGAAAACAGTACTCCAGCAATCTCTGTGGTGTGTGCTATAATAGCGTAATCCTGTAGTGTGATATGGAACACTGGTAGGGGTTCTATTCTCACACATGGTAGTTGTGGATGCTTTTGTGTCTGTTCCTATGCCTGTGTAGAGAGCAATGCATGTTTGGCTAGTCACTCACACTACAATTCATTCGCTCTACTTTGGCAGTCCTGCTGATGTCACTCACTGTGACATAAACCTTTGGGGAAAAAGTACTCCAGTAATCTCTGTGGCGCATGCTGTAATGGCATAGTGCTGTAGTGTAATAACTAGTTAGGTAGGGGTTCTAATTCCAGATATGACAGGTGTGTGTGTTTGTGTGTGTTTGTGTGTGTGTGTGTGTGTGTGTGTGTGTGTGTGTGTGTGTGTGTGTGTCTTAATGTGTTGATGTTTGTTATTCATGTCCTGTGTGGATGTGGTTGTGACTGTGTAACAACTGGGCCCAATGTTGAGTGTATTTTTAAAATGTCTTGTATGGTGTCCCTAGCATACATCACAATATCCACCATGCAGGGATAACAGATGTGATATCAGTGCATAGTCAGTCACGGGTCTGATACCCTGGACTGGTAGGTGTGTGACACAAACATGCTTACGTTTTACTCTCCCAACCCACCCTGACTTATCTTGATTCTGTCTACCTCTCTCACTCCCTCTCTGGTGGATGTGGAGACTTATACCTTGCTTAGGCAGTGGCATGTGTATTGTCAGTGATGCTCATGATCAGCTGATGGCCTCTGCATAGATTACTGCCCTCTCTAGCTGATTGCATGTGGAACAGCTGTGGTAACATTCCCATAGCCAGTTGCATGGAAACACACTCCAATATCTAGGAACATCTTGTTGGTGTTGGGCCTTTTCATTCACTGTGAGCAGGAACTAGATATGTTATTTGGTAAACAGCATCACAGATGGATTGGGGGCTTACCTCTGACAACATACTCTGTGGAAACAGGCAAACACACAGAAGGGGGATGTGCCTGTCCTGACTACAGACTGTAAGTGCTGCTATATTCCAGTTGAGGTACTACTGGTTTAACAGGGTGTGTGTGTATATGACTGTCCTACATGTTTTAATACTTGTCATGTCAGTGCTATGTTTATGAGGAATCCACATCTGTAGGGTCATCTGCAGACTGGGCAGTGTGTGGTGCCTTGTGTTCCTTATGTTACCCACAGAGCACCTATCTCTCAACTGCAGAAGGTAGTGTGAGGATTGCAGTCAATAGATGGTTACAGCCGGGAGAGCTACTGACGTCATATCCCTCATACGACATATGCTGCATCAAACCCTGTTACGACAGGAAATGTATGAAGTCATCACAGTGACATGTCAATATTGGGCGTGTGTTGGTGCCTCCAGCCACAACCCTATCAACCTTTGTACATATGTCATGCAGTAGGGGGTGCATATGTTCTGTACACCATATTCAGTGAGAGCATATCTGATAAGCCAGTGAGATATCAGACTGCTACAAATGTTATGTATAGTAGGGGTTATATTTGAGGACATAGCCTGGGCATTCTGTGGTTGTGTGTGCAGTACTGAGGTATGTGTAAGTCTGGTAATTGTCGACAGTGTGTGTGTGTATAGTGCCTATGTACCTTGGCCTGTGTAGAGACTGTGGTAGATGTCATTGTTCTTGGTCCTGTTCTATCTGATGTTACATGCTGCTCCACAGTATGTCACCCTATCAGCTTACATGTTTGCAGGAGCGGACACAAACATGTCCAAAGCCACAGACAGCCATCAGACCACACTGTGTAGAGGCCCAGTATATGTAGGGTTGTTGTGTGAGTAGCCCATATGAGGATGGTGTACATGAGATAGTCCATATACTGTAATAGTACGCTAGCTTACCATATGTGGCTGTGGCTGTGTTCACATTGGTTGTGGTTATGCACTTTCATACAGGTGTCTGTTACTCTGTGATGTGACATGCCTGTAGAGCCTGCTATCTGTGCAGGTACATGTGTATTCCCACATAGGAGATGTAGCCCAATGTTGCATCAGTCTTCCTGTAGCCTGCAGTGTGCTTTGTTACATGCCTAGCAGCTTACTGTGTTTATCCAGTGAGATGTCATATCCAGATACTTGCCAGACGTACTGCTGCCTGGCCACCATAACAGTCAGGTCTGTCAGACAAACCAGTGGGATGCTGTTCAGATGTATGTCACTTGCCATGGCACCTCTGTACCAGCAGTTATTATGTGTCAGGACAGACAGGGGTGTATGAATGCATAACCTATGGGGGCAAATGTATACCAGTATGTATGTGTTATACCCATCTACATGGCTGTTAACTTCCAGATTGACAGGCCTGGTCCACATGTCTTGCATGAAGGGGTTCTGTGTATACCCCTGGACTTACTCAAGTGTGTCAGACTGCCCACATATATTGGCCATATCGCAGCTGTAGTCCACAGGGGTGTTACTGTGCTAGCAGTGGTACTGTACTATGATGACCTTAGGATGTCTGTAAGTAACCAACGGCGCACATGTTAACAGCAGATGTGGCCTCCCACACACACACACACACACACACACACACACACACACACACACACACACACACACACACACACACACACACACACACCATTTCTGTGAAGACAATCACTATTACAGTAGCAATAGTCTACAAATATACCTGCACTATATACGTGACATCCCCTTGCACTGAGAGTTTGGGACTATTGGGGCTGAGGTTGGGCTCCACTCCATGTGCAGGACATATGATGAGCATATATGTATAAATAAGTATACATATATCCATATAGACATGTACACATATACATATCTTGCTTACTGTATGACAATGGTTTTATACATATGTGCCTGTGGTCCCGCCTCTGTCCTCCACCTACATACCAAGCTTTGCACATATGACATGCTGTCAGAGGTTGTTATGTAGTGGGCTGTGTGTATGCCATGCTGTCATTCCTGCCATCATTCCACTGCTGTTGTGTTCCCCACACATACTAGGGGGTTGGGGCCATATATGTGTGGGTTTCACCTACACAACACATGTGTGCCCTAATGCATTGCAGAGGCCAGTGTATGTAACAGTAGTATATGGCCCAGTATTAGTGAGTGTAGGAAGGGTGCACCATGACTACCCTAGCCTGTTACAACACGTGTGGGTATCTGGGATAGGCTGCCTTAAGGTATATGGGTGTACTTTACCATACAATCCACCTTGGGTAAATGCAGGCTTACTGCCTCCTGCCATACGGGATTTACTGTTTGTCACTGTGATTGTGATGGTGTCAGGTATGCCTTGTTATGTAACAGATATATCCCATTGTGTCAACTGGGTTCTGTCCCCTGTAGGGATTGTGTACAGAGTGTAGATAAAAGCTGCTGACCTATACATCTGCATTATGTACTGTTGACTGTCTGGTATGCTGTGGCCCAGTCTGTCATTACTAATGTACTACTTGTAGGCCTCGGCCTAGACAACAACATATGTCAACCTTTCCAGACTACTGTCTTAGTATAACTGTTTCACAGTTGCATTACACTGTTCATATGGATGTCAGTGTCTAAACAGCTATATGACATGACATATACAACTGTCATAGTACACAATTAAAGGTTTCACATTCATTTATGCACACCTGTGTGTGGTGTTATACCCTTTGATATGTCTGTGGGTATATGTTGCAGGCTATGAATGTCATTCGTATGGGTGACTCATACAATTTCCAGTTGGTACGGTGGTGACTGTAGGAATACTGGCTGCTCCATATTGTGTGCATGTACTACATATGTCCATTACTGTACAAATCTGTGTGTGTGTATGTGTAGGGACATATATATCTATATATATGTATATATATATATATATATATATATATATATATATATATCTATATATATATACCTGTATCTGCATATATGTGGCTGTGTAT